>NC_134486.1:207712525-207840025 GCF_040206685.1 Ascaphus truei | reverse complement strand
GCGCGCCTCAGCGAGCAAGCAGGGAGCCTGGCCGAGGCCTTACAGAGGCCTCACATTCTCCCCCGGCATTTCATTTTAAATGTTGAGGAAGCGTGCAGGGTGTCTGTAAGGGCCTTCCCCACCCCCTTAGAAAATGTTTCATCCCCCCAGCTTGTGCATTCCTGCTGCAGACTATGACATACACACACTATACTGTGTGTATGTTTAATTTTTATTTGTTCTTACATGAATATACACTCACAAATAAATGTACATCTGTACACACATCTACGTATAGACACACGCATTACTTATACATCTCTGCACACAAACCATATATACGCACATACATACACACATGCATACACTTACCTTCCCATTGTACAGGAGAGGAGACAACCCAGGAGAGGAGGAACTGCGAAGTGAGCTCTGCAGCGTAACCTAATGGCTGGAGTCCGAGAGCCGCTGCACAGAGATCCTTCTCCTCTCCTCTAACCTGAATTGTTCAATTCTGACTGGGGGAGGGTGGGATTTCCACTTTGCCCTCCTGGCCAGCTTTCCCCTGCTTCCAGGTACTGCGGTTGCAAGCCTGTCTTGTTCCTCCAACAAAGTTTAATTTCATTCTTTCATCTAACTTTTGGTCGTTAGCTTCATTTTTTTTTTTTTTTTGCTCGTAGTTTTTCACCTTTTTGTCCAACAATCGTAATTTGTTCTTGCGATATCTCTGGCACATGCCATTTTATTTCTTCTCTATTGTGATGTACCCATTCAGTCTTTTTTTTCTTGTTTCTTCTGGTAATACCCAGCATACATATCTCCATACTTTGAGTTGTCTAAAGCAGGGATGCACAAATGTTTTTGTTTGTGCTCCCCATCCTGCTCTCTTTTTTACTCTCTCCCTCCCTTCTTACCTTTTCTGTGGCATAATTTGACATCACAATGCCATGTGACATCACGTTGCCTTGGCAACGCTTTGCCATTTGACTCTGCACTGTCATGGCGACACGTCACCAGAAGCCGACGGAGAGTTGTGGGGAAGAGTGTGGGGCCTCTGTAAGCGCAATGCCCCCCAGTTCACGCACCTCTCGTATTAAGCTTATGTATTATCTTCGTATTCACAGTCCAGGTTTCACATTAATATGTGAGCACAAACAGAATACACTGGTCAAACACTTTCCTCTTGTTGCACAGTGCAAGTTCCCTTGAAAGTTTCATCCTGTCTTTTTCCTATTGATTTCATTCTAAAGGGTCCCACTCATTGATGGTTACTGGGCAATATTGAATATAACTTTGCGCTTGCTGAGATTCATATGGTGGTCCTGTGACGGTGAGGGGGTAGCCAGGCCATCAATAAAGGTATTATGCCCGGCTGGTTACCTCTGATCCATATTTGGGGTTTTAGAGTGTCAGCTCTTGAACCTGTTAATTCTATCTGCAATGTATGTAATTGTGCGACAATAAAGAATTTTTGTGTTTTACCATCCCAGGAGTTTCAGGGGGGATTTTGCGGAGAAAATCTTATCAAATTGTGCCTAGATAGTCGGGGTCCAGAGTTTCGGGCCAACCCAAAAATTTACCCGGGAGTCAGGTCAGGGAGCCCGGATACATGTAGGCACAAGGCTCCGGTCAAAATTCTGTTCTAGAAACGCTTTTGTGATTCACCGCTAGGACTCCCTGCTTCAGACCAGAAAGGTAAGCGGGGTACAGCGTTGAAAAGTATCCCCCGACTGGTACCAGGGTACCCCCAGTAACCGAGGGATCCCCAGTTCAATGCCCGGTTACCCAGAACCAGGCGGTACTCCAACCATATATGAGGTTTGCAAGGGTTTTTAAGAAACCTAAGTCCGGTTTTTAGTTAGATAGAGAAACAGCCGTGAGAATGAACTGGCACGTTTTTTCATTTTACCCAAAGGATTTAGAAAAAATATGTGAAAAGTATATTTTATTACATGGTGTTTTAATGGTATATTGTATGTCTTTATTTATATAGCGCCAAAAGTGTACTCAGCGCTTCACAAAGAATATAGTACAGGGAATTTTAAAAATACAATAAGTGCAGCAAAAATCAGACAATGGGAGAGGAAATCCCTGCCCCGAAGAGCTTACATATATGCTTATGCACAGTATTAAGAGCTGCGGACTTCCAGGTCCATGGTTCCGAGAGACCATGTGACAACCAAGCTTGGTGCCACCAAGTCTGCTCGGGTCCCGGACATGAAAGCCTCCGAGGTTACTAAGGTGTGAAAGCCATTTGGGCAGTTGAGTTAGCCTCAAGTACTCCAGCCCCAGACTTTGAGGAGTCAGCTCCGCGGGTGGCTTCTGGCTGACAAGTGGCAGAAGTGCCAAGTTGACGCATGCCCTTGTCAGAATCCAAATTCGAGCTTGCCGGCCTAGATAGACGGACAGTGCTCTGGTAGGATTCTTCCCACGCTCGGAATTGGCTGGAGTATTTCATGAATGAATTCTGAAATACTATAAGAAACCCTCAGCCAATCCGGACGAGAGATTCACTGAGATTCTAAGCGCCAGGACGGCAGCGGCAAATTCGAAATCGCCAAAAAATAGCAGCGAGACGGCTTCAGAAATTTCAAGGCAAGACATTTTCTAAGTCTAAGTTCTGAAAATAGAACATAGCGGTCGCGGCTGGTATTGCCTGGCGAAAAGAGTACCAGGACATTTGGTACTATCTCCTGGTCAAGGGATTTTGGAAGCTCCGGAGCAGACACAGGGTGGCGTCGGGAACTTCATGCCTATTTGATTTCCAGGACTTTTCGGGACAAGTCCCGGTCAACTTAAAGACTTGGTTTTACCTCTTTTTTCACCCAGCAAAGTCTACTTTTTTTTTTTTTAGCCTAGACCCCTGTAAGTGTGATTTCTTTTGTATTTTGTAATCCACTTTGTTGTAAATCTGTTTCTAGGGAATAAATGACAATTTGTTTTACTAACTTGTTTTTCTCAGTGAATGATCCCGGTAAAAAGGTGTAAATACCTGGTCTCCTGTGACATGTCCACATTCTTACTTTGAGTTCTCCAAATTGTAGTTGGGGGTCTTCTGAACTTGTGGTAAAAATACATTGTTTCATGTATGTATGCAAATAAGGCAGTTCCATGTGCGCTATCCTCTTCACAGTGATGTGGGTTCAAAATCTAAACTGATCCTTACAGTTCCCCTTTTGCAGCCTTGACTTAATTGAGTGTTCCACTCACTCGCCGAGGCAGACCCAGACCGGATCTCAAAACGAGAAGACAAAAGACAAATTACACCAAAGATGAATGTAAAGAAAAAATTTAAAATCACATAATATCCAAACTTACACTATATAAACAGTGGCTGGAGTTCCACAATGGGAATCCGAAATCCATTAGTGATATTTCCTTTTAAATCAGGCACCAGGGTCTTAGACCAATGCAGGAAACGTGATATGTGATTTTTAAAATTGTTTTTCTTTACATTCACCCCTGGTTTGCTTTGGTTTTTTTTGTCTTCTCGTATCTGTATCTTATCTCCTTATCTCTCAAAATTTGATGGCGAAAAAAGTAGGGGGGAGGGGAGAGATTGGGTGTAATGGCAATATTGCGATAACATCATCTCCCGGAGTGCTGATATGGAAGATTATCTATTATCGCAATATTACAGGATACCGATGGTAAGCGGTGCAGCTTTGAAGCTGCCGCTGCCTCTTTCCTCGAGTCCCCCTCCCTTCCTGCTTCTGAATGCTGACTCGGAGGGTGAGGTGCTTTAGGCAACATGGGAGAGCAGTTGTGCTGCAGCAGGGAAAGGTAGGAACTCCTCTCCTCACTTTCCTTTTAGTATAGCAACATTTCCCCACTCTCCCTGGGACACTTTAACCCTTAGACCATGTGCTCTCTTATTTCTGGGGCACTTGACCCCTTCCTCTCATCCCTGGGACACAACCCAGTCCACCCCTCTCCCCCCCCTAGGAGTTGGACTCTTAACCCCTTCTCTCCTCCCCCTGGGACCCTTAAATCATCCCTCCCGGGACCTAATCCCTTCCTCTCTCACCCCATGGGCACTTCACCCCTTCCTCCCTCTCGCCCCATGGACACTTAACCCCCTTCCTCTCTCCTTGCTGGGCCCTTTAACTCCACCTTGCCATGCCTGCATTTCACCATTTCTCACCTACACTGCTTCAATCACCCTAAAATCCTCATCCCATCACTCTCACCCTGTATGAAAATGTTAAAAATGAATCAAAACTGATTTTCGACAATTCTTGTCAAAAAATCTGTTTAATATATTAGTTACATTTTATATTGTGATAGTGTCACAGGAGACCAGGTATTTACACCTTTTTACCGGGATCATTCACAGCAAAACAAGATAGTAAAACAAATTGTCATTTTGTTCCATAGAAACAGAAGTACACACAGTGGGTTACAAAATACAGAAGAAACACACTTTCTTGGGGGTCTGGGCCACAAATCTAGACTTTCCTGAGTGAAATAAGAGGTAAAACAAAGTCTTTAGGTTGACCGGGCTGTCCTGGAACTCAAATCAGCATGAAGTTCCTGACTCCATCGCTGTATCCGCTCCGGAAATGCCGAAATCCCTTGACCGGGAGATAGTACCAAACATTCTGGTACTCTTTTCAGCTTGCAATCCCAGCCGCAACCTTGACATTTCTGAAGCCGGGTCGCTGCTATTTCTCCCAAGAGTATCTTTTGGTGATTTAGAATTTGCTGCTGCTTTCTTGGCGCTTAGAATCTGAGTGAATCTCTAGACTGGATTGGCTGCTGGCTTTCTTATAGTATTTCAGCTTCATTCATGAAATACTCCAGTCAATCCGAGCGTGGGAGAAATTCTACCAGCCAATCAGAGCGTTGAGTCTATCTAAGCCGGCAAGCACAGGTTCGGATTCTGACAAGGGCATGCGCCAACTTGGCACCACTGCCACCTGTCGGTCAGAAACCACCTACGGAGTTAGGCTCCTCAAAGTCTGGGCAAATGGTAGTCCGATGACTTCCATTCATCCCGAGACATGAGTACTTGAGGCTAAGGCCGTGCTTATAGTGCGCGCGACGGATGACGTCGCTGTCGCCATCTGCGAAAGTTATAAATTAACTTTTGGCGACCTGGCCATTGATTTGGTTCAGAGGCTGTCACGTGGCAACAGCCTCTGAAAAATCACATTTTATCGGCTTCCAAATTTTTGGTTGCTGCCGTCGCGTCGCACTTACTATCAGCACATGCGACGGCAACAATGCTTTTGTTTTTAGGTGACGTCGACAGCACTATAAGCGCAGCCTAACTCCGCTGCCCAAATGGCTGTCACCTTAGTAACCTCGGAGGCTTTCATGTCTGGGACCCGAACAGACTTGGTTGCACCAAGCTTGGTAGCCACATGGTCTGTCGGAACCATGGACCTGGAATACAGTCTTGCTACCAATTTCTATTTATTATTGCATATCAAGCTCATAATACCGTACGCATGCATATGTACTATTAAACACTAAGAAAAAATATGGGAAAGTATATTTTGTTTCAAAGTCCCAAGGTAGAATGAAAAAACGCTTTAGGTTCATTTTCAGGGCTATATTTTTCAAAGTCCTATGAGTAGAATAAAAAAAACACTTAGGTTCATTCTCATGGCTGTATCTCAATCCCTTTGAAAACCGAACTTAGGTTTCATAAAAACTTGCAACCTTATATATGGTTCGAGTACCCCCAGAACCTCTATACTAGTTCTGGGTAACCGGGCATTGAACTGGGGATCCCTTGGTTACTGGGGGTACCCCGGTACCGTTCTGGGAATACCTTACACCCCTGTGTCCTGCTTACCTCTCTGGTCTGTTCTGAAACAGGGAGTCCTAGCGGTGAGTCGCAGAAGCATTTCCAGAGTAGGATTTTGACCGGAGCCTTGTGCCTACATGTATCCGGGCTGCCTGACCTGACTCCCGGGTACATTATTGGGGTGCCCTGCAACTCTGGACCCCAACTATCTAGGCACAATCTAAGACTTTCACCGCAAAATCCCCACTGAAACTCATAGCCTAGCAATCTCTGCTTGCTAGCACCCCATGAAAGGTAAAACACATATACATTCTTTATTGTCGCGCAATCACATACATTGCATGTACAAACAATGGGTTCAAGAGCTGACACTCTAAACGCCCAAATATGGCTCAGAGGTAACCAGCTGGGCATAATACCTTTATTGATGGCCTGGTTACCCCCTCACTGTCACAGATAATGATGGGTTGAGGGGGATTTTAGGGTATGGGTGCAGTGTAGAAAGGTGAAGTGCAGCCATGGAAATGGTTTGGGAAAGAAACCCATCTAGTAAAACCCTTTGTTCTAGTAAATGTAAAAAAATATATATACAGTACTTTTTTTTAAAGAACATTTTATTTAGATTCACTAGAACATTTTCAGACTTTTATTTTACTGAAGCTATCGTGATAAATTTCTTAATATCATCATTAATCCCCCCCCCTGTTGGCAACTGTGTGCATCTGTTACATACACCGTGATGCATAGATGTGTGTGTGTGCGTGTGTGTACACACGTAAGTAGTCCAATATATTGTTACTGTATGTCTTTTTCTTATTCTCATTTACTATTCAATGGAGACAGCACCACAATTAATAATCTCTTTAATGTTTTCTTGCCAGATACAATCTGTGTGTGTTCAATATATCAAGGAAGGAGTTATCATTGTGTTTTGTACAGTATTGTCATATGTAAATATTACATTGCAATATATATTGCCAGTGTTCGACAAATCACCCAAAAATCTACTTGCCACCTAGCCCCGCCCCCACTTTAAAAAAAAGGCGTAAATTGCTACTAAGAAGCGAGTGTGTGACTAGTCGGGTGGGTGAGTGTGTGACTAGTCGGGTGAGTGTGTGAGTAGGGGATGGGAGGGTGAGTAGGGGATGGGAGGGTGACTGGGTGGGAGGGTGAGTAGGTGGGGGGTGAGTAGGTGAGGGGGTGGGGTGGGAGTAGGTGGGAGGGAGTAGGGGGGGTGAGTGAGTGGGAGGGTGGGTGAGTTGTGGGTGGGTAACTGCAGCGTTACATCAGCGCAGCCCCACCGGGAACCCCAAAGCGAGGCTTCCCAACCCCCACACAGACAAGGCCGGGGCCGCCCCAGGGACATCATGAGGCCTCCCAGCCCCCATACATGACAGGGCTGCCCTGAGCCTCACTGCACCCGTAAAGAGCACGAGCTGCGGCGATGTCCCACCTCCCCCCCAGGGCACACTTGTTACCTGGCCTGGGCCCTCCCCGTAGTGGGACCTGCGGACGCTCTGGCCCAACATGATGGGCCCGGCGGCGGATGGCCCGATGGGAAGGGGGAGGCAGATGGCCCGATGGGAAGGGGGGGGCGGATGGCCCGATGGGAAGGGGGGGGGGGCGGATGGCCCGATGGGAAGGGGGGGGCGGATGGCCCGATGGGAAGGGGGGGGGCGGATGGCCCGATGGGAAGGGGGGGGGCGGATGGCCCGATGGGAAGGGGGGGGCGGATGGCCCGATGGGAAGGGGGGGGGCGGATGGCCCGATGGGAAGGGGGGGGGCGGATGGCCCGATGGGAAGGGGGGGCGGATGGCCCGATGGGAAGGGGGGGGGCGGATGGCCCGATGGGAAGGGGGGGCGGATGGCCCGATGGGAAGGGGGGGGGCGGATGGCCCGATGGGAAGGGGGGGGCGGATGGCCCGATGGGAAGAGGGGGGGCGGATGGCCCGATGGGAAGGGGGGGGGCGGATGGCCCGATGGGAAGGGGGGGGCGGATGGCCCGATGGGAAGGGGGGGGGGCGGATGGCCCGATGGGAAGGGGGGGGGCGGATGGCCCGATGGGAAGGGGGGGGGGCGGATGGCCCGATGGGAAGGGGGCGGCGGATGGCCCGATGGGAAGGGGGCGGCGGATGGCCCGATGGGAGAGGGGGCGACAGATGGCCCAAGGAGGGGGGCGGATGGCCCGATGGTGGGGGGGGGGCGGCGACAGATGGCCCTGCAGGGGCCTGTGGCAGACAGGCGCGGAAGGGGCTGGCTGCCGGAAGGGGGAGGAGTGAAAGCGCCAATGAGAGGAGGGAAAGTATTGCTGAGAGGCGAGGGAGGACACTGCTCAGAGAGCTGGAAGCGGGGTAATCTCCCCCAACAACGTGAACCCGCCTCCAGCTTTTTTTTTTTTTTTTTTTTTTGTCCAGCTCGAGCGGGGGACAAACAGCAGCACGAGCAGGGGAAATTTCAGCGCGAGCAGGGGAAATTTAAAAAAACAAACACGTGTGCTGCTTGGGCCAATATTTACTCGCCCAGAGGTTAAATCCACTTGCCCCGGGCGTGTAAATGTATATTGCAATTATCTACAGAGAGGGAGAGAAAATAGTGTCAATTATCTGACTAATATCTGGTGTGTGTGTGTGTGTGTGTGTGTGTGTGTGTGTGTGTGTGTGTGTGTGTGTGTGTGTATACACTATATGTATCGCTATATATAACACTGGGATCTGACTTCAAATTTACGATAGCTGCTCTATTTTAGTGTTACAATATATTTAATGTGAATTATAACAGGTAAGATCATAAGTTGCTGCAGCCATATGTGGGAAGAGGTGCAGTTACTAAAGCTCTGCACTGATTGGCTGATCCCTGGATGATGCCATGGTATTCTGGGACTTGTAGTTAATCTATCTAAATACTATACTACTGGAAGAAGTGCAGTTCTGCAACTCTCAGAAGCCTCTGAAGAGAAGGGAGATCAAATGACAAGCAGCAGCATAAAACACGAGCGCCAGGAGTGGATTGTTAGGCGCTTAGGCGCTTAGGCGACCAGGCACCCAAGATTTTTCTGTGTGCATATGTATACACATGTACAAAGTCTGCAGTCATGGCTCCTCCCTGTACCGGCATTCACCATACTTATTGTAATTCCCGACTCCTCTTAGATTGTAAGACCCCTGGGCAAGGATTACTTTTAGGATTGTATGCTTTAAGGTTTGATGCACTTATTGTATTATATTTTCTTGTGATGTTTGTTTTGTAAAGTCTAGCATACAATGTTGGAGCTATATAAATAAAAAAATATACATGCACACTTACCCTTCAATATATAAATAACCTCAACTACCTGAAGTGCCAGTTTTGCATTTATTCAGAAACATTTTTATAAAGTGTGCACCCGCACTGGTTGTGCTTCAAAAGTACAAGAGAGCATTTTTAAGTGACAGATGTTAACCTCATTTAGCAAAGCTTACTCACTTTGGGCGGAAACTTAATATTCACACTGATTTACAACTTTAGGTAAAACATTTCAATATTCCCCTTGTTTATAATGTAGATAACAGTGAGTGAAGACTCAAACTTCTTATGGAATGTACAGCTGCCTTTTAGACATGGAAACATGGAAACATCTACTTTTAAAGATAGAGGGAGTAATGTGGATTTAGACCCACATACTGTAGTATACACTGATGAAGAGATCACTTTCCATTGAATCTTAATCTGGTCTATTTTATGAATGTTAACTCTTCACGTCGGATAGAATTTTTTCCTAGAGGGTAAACATCAAGCAGGACTTGCATGATAATATATTTCGTTTGTACCATAAACAACTGTCACTGTATTGATGATGTTTTTAAGCCTGGATAAAGTGGATGTATCTCATAGGGTAAAATAAGAACTTATGAATCTACCTCTCCAAGCCTTTGGTCTTTCTGACTTTTTCCGAAGGTTCAACAAAGAATCTGGCCACTCCTCTTACCGTGCACCTCACAACTGGAACAATCTACCTGAGGCTAAGGCCCCGTTGCACGCGTCCGCACGGCTATCTTGCTTGCCGGCGGCGCGTGCAACTCACTGCACCGCGATCTGCGGTCTGCAGGAAACTTTTTTCGGAGCGGGGGGGCGTGACCAAACGGGTCGGGTGGGCGGGGCCATGACGAGTGTCCGTGTGCTGGAGTGACATATCTCCAGTTTAATCGGGTGCTGTAAAGTCCCGTCCTGTCCACCTCTCCCCACTCAATTTGCCCTGAAGCCCCGTCCCCCAGGCCCTGCATGTAAATGAGTGTGAGGACAGTGTAAATACATGTCCCGCTCCCCGAAGCCTCCCCTCCTCCTCTCCTCATTGCCAGGGGTTCTCCCATCCCGTGCATCTGCTTACACTGCAGAGAGAGTCAAAAAGCCGGCAAAAAAAAAAAACAGACCGTCTCCCTACGAGCTCACCTCCTCATTGGCTCATACGTGCACCACGTGACGCGTCAACGCTCCAGAACACCACCTTCTGGTAGCGCTGGCCGGCTGACGCGTCACAGCACGTAGTGAGCCACGGAGGGAGGAGGCAGCGGGGACCAATGGATTGCAGGTAAGGGGCTGGTGGCGCACGCGGCCGCATGCACCACCGGACGCAGTGGGACCGAGCCCTGAGACTCTCAAATCTGCCACCAGTCTAAGTTCTTTCAATTCTAAAGCTGTCTCACACTTTAATCTGGTCTGTAACTGTTACATATACCTGTAACATATTATTATCTTTAACTGTTCACACAATGTCTTTAAATATAAGGTACCGTATAACATTTAATGTAGCCATGTATTGTCGTCATAATTGTGCCCAGGACATACTTGAAAACGAGAGGTATTTCAATATCCTGGTAAAACATTTTATAAATAAATAAAATAATGGATGTCAAGATCCCATACTAGTTAATCAAACTACCCTATGAATGTGGACTAACATGTCTATGTTTAAATGAAAGGTGGCTTCGGAAAGGGCAGCCCTGCTCCTTTGTATTTTTTACCGTTTTAATGGAATCCCTAGTATCAAGATTTGTCTTAAACTACAAACAAGACTTAAATGTAGAATAAAAAATACAATTTCTATATTTGCAGTTGCTAACTCTAGACCTGTGATCTACTCCACAATCTTTTTAATGACCTAGATTATTTAATTTATAGTTGAAAGACTAAGCTATAACACATGTTGAAGGATAGACAACAGAGAGTTGTCATACATGGAACCTTCTAAGGTTTGGCTAAAGTTGTAAGTGGAGTATCGCAAGGATCAGTACTGGGTCCCCCAGCAGGATGTCATTTCTCTCCAGAAGGGCGTGGATAGACTGCAAATGGTTATGCATTTGGGAAACAAGGATAAATAGGCTACTTACAAGTTAAATGGAGCAAAATTAGGTCAGTTCTTAATGGAGAAGGATTGTGTACTGCAGGCATAGTAATAGTGGCCAATGTCATGCGGTAGCTGCAAAGAGAAGATCTTATCTGGCATTAAAGAGTGTATGGATGGAAACAGAAAGCATAATAATTCCACTGTATAAATCATTAGTACGATTACACAAATATGCAGTACAGTTTTGGGTACCACTCCATAAAAATGAAACTAGAGAAAGTATAGGAAGATCCACAAAATTAATAGGGGATTGAACATCTGATTTGAGGAGAGGCTAGCTAAATTGGATTTTAGGGAAAAAAAGGCGTCTTAAGATGGGATATGATAACTATTTAAAAATATATTTAGGGTGTATACAAGGAGCTTTCTTTAGAACTATTCATCCCACGGGCAGTACAGAGCACACAGGGACACCCTTTAAGGTTGGAGGAAAGGAGATTTCACCAGCAACAAAGAAAAAGTGTCTTTACAGTAAGGGCGGTTAAAATGTGGAATTCATTCCCCATGGAGACTGAATGATATCTTAAAAGTTGGACATCTTTTTAAAAAGGAAGGCTATACAGGGATATACCAAATAAGTAAACATGGGAAACATGTTGGTCCATGGAGAAATCTGATTGCCATTATTGTCAGGAGGAATTTTTTTCCCCCTTATGAGACATCATTGGATAATGTTTCCCTTGGGTTTTTGTTTGCCTTCCTCTGGATCAATATACTGTAAATACAAATATAGGATAAGTATCTATTGTCTAAATTTAACATAGGCTAAACTCAATGGACATGTTTTTTTCCAACCTCATCTACTATGTAACATATAAGTCTCAATGGAACTAGGTAAAAACTAACATATTAGGTTTTATATTTTTTCCAATCTCTTGCATAACAGACTTGATACATTTTCAAAACAAAATCTCATTTATTCAATGGAATGCAAAGCAAATAATAGTTGGGAAAATTATTCTGACAACCTTCAGCTTGAATTTACTAATACTGTTAGGTTTTTGACAGTCATAAAAACACCTTCCAGTTCAGGAGATTTGTGATAATAAAAAAACCCACATTGTTTACTTGATATATTATTTAAAAAGTGAAGCAACCGTCAATGGGATATGATAACTATTTAAAAATATATTTAGGGTGTATACAAGGAGCTTTCTTTAGAACTATTCATCCCACGGGCAGTACAGAGCACACAGGGACACCCTTTAAGGTTGGAGGAAAGGAGATTTCACCAGCAACAAAGAAAAAGTGTCTTTACAGTAAGGGCGGTTAAAATGTGGAATTCATTCCCCATGGAGACTGAATGATATCTTAAAAGTTGGACATCTTTTTAAAAAGGAAGGCTATACAGGGATATACCAAATAAGTAAACATGGGAAACATGTTGGTCCATGGAGAAATCTGATTGCCATTATTGTCAGGAGGAATTTTTTTCCCCCTTATGAGACATCATTGGATAATGTTTCCCTTGGGTTTTTGTTTGCCTTCCTCTGGATCAATATACTGTAAATACAAATATAGGATAAGTATCTATTGTCTAAATTTAACATAGGCTAAACTCAATGGACATGTTTTTTTCCAACCTCATCTACTATGTAACATATAAGTCTCAATGGAACTAGGTAAAAACTAACATATTAGGTTTTATATTTTTTCCAATCTCTTGCATAACAGACTTGATACATTTTCAAAACAAAATCTCATTTATTCAATGGAATGCAAAGCAAATAATAGTTGGGAAAATTATTCTGACAACCTTCAGCTTGAATTTACTAATACTGTTAGGTTTTTGACAGTCATAAAAACACCTTCCAGTTCAGGAGATTTGTGATAATAAAAAAACCCACATTGTTTACTTGATATATTATTTAAAAAGTGAAGCAACCGTCAATTGAATAATGCAAAACAAAGAGTAATAGAAAATAGGATGGATGCACTTGCCATAGAAATAATTTACTTTATTATCAACAGTTAAAAACTCTTAACAGAATCCCAATTCTTATTAAAGCGCTGGTATACTTTTATCCACAAATTTCAACGTGTCAATAAAAAAGATAGTCATTGGTCTTTTATTGTATTCTTGTACAGGGAAAAGATAAATCTGATGCCTGTTTCGTGCCCACGCACTTTATCCTTTTAACCTTTTACAGTACTAATAAAGCGAATTACATTTATGGCAAGTGTACCCATTGTTTTCTTTTCCATTCTTCCTTTTTTTAGACTTAATTTCTGTTCTATCCTATCTCCTTCCATGACATTTTCTAGACAGAACCTTAACTTGGGTTGGGATTGGACTTGTTTTTCCCCATAATATTTATTAAATTCTCTGGCTACGTTTCCTTAAGATCTAAAATTCTACTCTCACACCCATGTGTCTTAAAAACTGGAACAGTGTTTTAATCAAATAATCAACAGTCTTATAACTGTTCTTCCGAATCTGTCCCCTCCTGCTATTTTTGGTTGATGAAGGAGATTTTAAGAATCGGAGGCCTGGTCCAACACAATGAGGTGCTATCACAGGTTAATTAATAATCCCCTGTGAAGCAACCTTACTCCAGAATTTTGAAATGTGTTGTCAGTGGACAAATGAAATACTTATTTCTAAGATAATTTTAGACATTTTAGGGATATTTGGATCTCTTGAACATATTAAAATCCAGTATCAATATCATACACTAGCAAATGAAAATATCACTTGTGAGCACATTCACATGTCTCAGACAGGACAGCAACCCTGCTTTTCACCATTATCTCCTAACACAGCAGTGCGCAAACAGGGGGGCGCGAGACGGCCTGCGGGGGGCGCGTGGGTTACAGAGGCCCCGTGCGCTTCCCGAAGGCACTTAAATTAAGTGCCGGGGGAGCTGCAGGGCCACTGTAAACCTTTACTTACCTTGGCTCCACACTCGTCGCCATGGCAACGCGACGTCATGACGCCGGAGCCGAGGTAAGTGGGGACGCGGGGGTGAGGTGACTGCCGGCATGGGGGCGCAGTGGAAAAAGTTTGCGCCCCACTGTCCTAACATACAGTGCTTCCACTGCAGCAAGGTATTCTGGGAAATTACATGCAAGTCAGCACACTGTCACATTTTGCTTCAATTCCATATCCACAATAATTTGACAGTAGACTGATGCATGACCTACTGTACCAAACCTACAGTAAATATGTTTGATAGATCCATAATTCCAATTTTTTTTTAAAATGTTTTGTTTTGGATGTCTATTTATTTTGGTATACTTTTTAATTTTTGTTTTCGCCATGCATAAGGAGGGCGTGCGTGTAAAAATTTAAAGAGGGATATACAATAAAAGGAACATACTATTTCAACTAGCTTGATGCATACAGTACATACTTTCTATTTTCAATAAGCTACGTCTGTGCTGTAGAGGCCTGCAGTTATCTGATCTGCAGGTCATTTGGAACTGAATTTATTATATTCAATAATATTATTCTGTTTTCTATTTCTTCATTCCAGATTCATGTCATCAAGCCAGTTTTACCAAAATTAAATTTCTTATTTGACTCGTCACTTTCGGAAAACAAAGGTGAGGCATACATTTTCTTTGCTTGACTTTACCATAATGCAGAATTCATATTTATTTTTCTTACGATCACACGCAATTTTTCTGAATATAACCATTTTCTAAAGGTTCATGGTCAGGGCTTAAAAGGATGCAAGATGTGGTTTCTACCTTACATTTTTTTCCTTTTGCATATTTACCATGAATAAGACTCATTAGATTGTTGAAACAGCCTTCAGTTTAGTTTGTAATTGATTGTGCGTGCTAATACTTCCAATACTTTTATATATGTAAAGTCTTAAACAAGCTATCATCAGCCTGAATGTTACGTTGGCAAAGAAAAGGCCGGCAATAAATAAATAAAAATCTCTAGTTATTGTAAAAGACGAATTATATTAGTTCTTAAGGGAGATAAGACACCCCATTGTTCTAGAGGGGCTTGCATTTTGTTGCTGACCAGTTTGATGAAGCTCTATTTACAGCATCAATCAACGGATTATTTTCATTAAGCTCTCTCAATAATGACAGTAATTTAGCTATTTATACTAGGGTTAACGTTATTTGAAGATTACACTGCGTCGTCTCCAAATAATGTAAATGTTTTTTTAAGTCCTGGCGCTACTCCTATCCAGAACCTGAAATAGGGTTTTTGCTGAGGAGAGGGAGAGAGAGCGTTATCTCAGATCTATCTTCCCATTTGGTGTATAGGTTAATCTATTTGGAGGTATTAAAGTCAATAGACACTAAATTACTCTCTCTCTCCACCACTAGCAAAAATCTATTGTCTGAATTCGAGATATTCTAGTGTTGGGTATGACGTAAATACTATAACAACAATTATTTCACGGTTTTAAGCTTAACACAGCTTCATGTATATGAAATGAACATCATTTAGGCTGTTGAAATGAGCTAATTTGCATTCAATTTAGAATAACGTCCATTCAAAATACCGCCATGCTTTTTTCCTGGTCAACCTCTTTTGATGTGATGACTACATTATCATTAATGCAGTCTTGGTGATTACTGCATTATCATTAACAGATGTTAACATTATGTAGGTTAACGGAGCTAAGTAAAGGTCGGCCAAAGTCTTTAAGGTGCATATTAGGAGGTCACTTCCTCAAGCTGATACATTTGATGTCATTCTATATGTCACGGGGGAGACTTATAGAGCGGGTAGGACCTCGGTGGCCGGAACAGCAGGGAGCGTGGATAGTTGGGGTGACTGGCTGAGGTCGGTGGCAGGCGGCAAGCAGGGTCGTCAGGGTCACAGGCAGGGTTTGGTGGCAGGCAGCAAGCAGGATCGTCGGGGTCACAGGCAGGGTTCTGTGGCAGGCTTCAAGCAAGGATCGTGGGGGTCCAGGCAGGCGTCAGAAACAGGAAGGCAGGAACAGGGCAGGGGAGCAGGAACTGAAACTAGGGAGCAGGAACTTAGACTAGGGAGCACTTTTGTCTTTTGGAAATGGACCATGAGAACCAGCAGTGGTGTACCCAAGCAAAGAAATCAAAAGCAAGTCTGTTTTTAGAAATTCAAGTCTGAAAATCTGCAGTGGCCCACCCAGAAATGCAGAGAGAGAGATACCAGCCTTGTCCAGGGAATGAAAGTCTGAGAGTCTAAAATGGTGACACCAGGTACTGCAGAAAAATGCAAGGTTTGTTTTTTTATTTTATTTTTTTTATAAGGGAATTACTTCTCAGCGAGAAAATGCACAAATAAATGGATAGTTGGGATCACGGGCTGAGGTCGGTGGCAGGCGGCAAGCAGGATCGTCGGGGTCACAGGCAGGATTCGGTGGCAGACACAGCAAGCAGAATCTTCGGGTCACAGTCGGTTCGGTGGCAGGCAGCAAGCAAGGATCATCGGGGTCCAGGCAGGCGTCGGCAACAGGAGCAGGGCAGGGGAGCAGAAACTGAGACTAGGGAACGGACTGAGAATAGGGAACAGGAACTGAGACTAGGGAACAGGAACTTAGACTAGGGAGCAGGAAACAAACAGGGACAAACCAGATTACTAGCAAGGGCCTTTAATCAGTACAGGACTCCACACGGAACAGGAACAGAAGCATGGGAATAAGGAGGCTGGACACAAAACAAAGGCAAGGGAGAAACAAGAAACTATAAAGAACAGAGGACAGGAGCAACAAGGAGACGGACAGACAGAGGAACCCAAGAGCAGACAGAAAACAGCAGCACACCCGGTGGACGGAGAAAGGAACTGGGAGAGAGGGAGATCTAGGAAAATGTCAGGGCTGTTTCCTGTCACTATACTGGAGAGGCAATGTGCCCTTCTGTTTTTTTTCCCCATGCATGGTTCTCTCTTAAGAAGGGATACATAGCTGGGTTAGGAAGGAGCTGATAGATCTTCAACTAGAAAATGAGCATTAGTCCTTGAGACGTAGCTACTACATCATGGGGTCTCGCACTCCAGGGGCCTCATGATGTACTAGCTACGTCATAAGCTTCTTGCTCGTTTTTCTAGAGGAGATCGCGTTCACGCAGAATATGATTTACAATGATGTGAAATGAAAGGAGGACTCCTCCTCTTCAATTCTGTCATCAGTGACGGAGCGATCATGTGACTTATTCTGGAAAGCCTCAGCCCCTCCGGCACTCAAAGGGTTAATAGCATGACTTTCCCTGAACCTCACAAGGGCCTTTGAGTGGTAGCCTTCATGAGGTTCATGGAAAGTCATCAGAGCACCTAAGGGTTAAATATGCAAGAAAAATGCCATGTTTAATGATTTTAATCATAATAATCATTTTATCCATTTTCTTTTAATGATTTTGTTTATTCAAATTGTTTCAGAGATTTGGTTGTTTGATCCCTTGTGGCATCTGTGCATTTACAAAAGAATGTTTGAGAGTGAAAACAAAACTCTGGCAAAGGAAGGAGTTCTTCACTTTTTGGATACATATGGTGCCAGTTTTCTCCCAAGATCAGTAGCATTTTCAGAGGTAAGAATATTCTCTTTCACATGTTTAAATCTCACGCTATACTTTTTTAAGTACTACATCCAATCCTGTTAAAAAAAAATCCATTTAAAGCTACACCCCCCTATGTGGTGATGCATTTTGCGTCATCACAAGCTCCACCCTGTATGCGGTGACACGTTTTGTGTAATCATACTTCTACTGGCAAGGATATTTAAAGCAGCAATACACATTTGCTATTTTGTTAATTTTTTAACTTATTTGATTAGTTATTTTTTTAACTTATCTTATTCCTGGTCTCGACGTCCAGCTGTTGTGCTGGCACCAGGCAAAAATATTGACCAGGGCTCAGTATGGTGGTCCGTACTTTTTATTGGTCACCCCTACAGTCATTTATTTTTTAGAGAACTACAAAACATTTCATTTACTTTTTTTTAAATTACTATCTTATTTATGCTGGGAGGTCACTAGAAGCGGGCTTTACACTGTCGTTTCACAGCCGCTATAAGTTTAAAGCCCTGTGAAGAGGGTCAAAACCGGGTGTCACATGGTGAAACTGTGTGACTTGTCAGGTCTGTAAAACCATTACGTATGTCAGGTGAGCAAACTGGGAGGGCGCAAGATTTTCTAGGGGGGGCGCAAGATTTTTTAGGGGGGGGCGTGGTGGTTACAGAGGCCCCACGCTCTTCCCCAAGGCATTTAAACTGAATGCCGGGGGAGGCGTGATGCTCTAAGGGCACCAGTCCTTAGAAAAGACATTATGGTACTAGAGAAAGTGCAGAGAAAAGCCACCAAATTAATAAAGAGGATGGATAATCTGATTTATGAGGGGAGGCTAGCTAAATTAGATTTGTTTACATTAGAAAAGAGGCATCTAAGAGGGGGTATGATAACTATATATACAAATATATTTGGGGACAGTACAAGGAGCTTTCAAAATAATTATTCATTCCAAGGGCAGTACAAAGGACACTGGTCATCCCTTAAGGTTGGAGGAAAGGAGATTTCACCAGCAACAAAGGAAAGGGTTATTTTCAGTAAGGGCAGTTAAAATCTGGAATTCATTACCCATGGAGACTGTGATGGCAGATACAATAGATATGTTCAAAAAAGGTTGGACATCTTTTTAGAAAGGAAAGGTATACAGGGATATACCAAATAAGTAAACATGGGAGTAATCTGATTGCCAATTATTGGAGTAAGGAAGGATTTTTTCCCCCTTATGAGATATCATAGAAAGATATTTCAGTGGGGTTTTTGTTTGCCTTCCTCTGGATCAATATACTGTAAGTAGGGATGTAGGATAAAGTATCTGTCATCTAAATTTAGCATAGATTGAATTTGATGGACGTATGTTTTTTCAACCTCATCTACTATGTAACTATCAAAAGCCTTTGCAAAATCTTAGTAGACCATATCAACTGCATTACCCTGGTCTAAATTCCTACTTACTTCCTCAAAGAAACTAATAAGGTTAGTTTGGCATCACCTATCCTTCCTAAATCCATTTGAAATATTACTCTTCTGGAAACGTAAAAAGCAGCCGTATTAAATATTTCCCTAGGTAAATTGGTTTCCATTTTTCTTAATCATGTCTCTCTCTAATATTATTAACTTCAAATATGGGCAGTTTACATTGTTATCCAATAATATGATAATACTCCTGTTTTGTTAGAATAAAAAAAAATCAGGTGAGTGATTTGCTTTATTGATGCACTGATTCCTATGTCTGTAATCGTTGGCGTAACGGGCCATCTGTAAAGGTTATTGGTAATGTTTTTTTTTCTCATAACATTAGGTGGTGCAACTGATTTAACCCCATCACTGCCTGAGGTTGTTTTTCCAGTATTGCTTTCACTTTGACCTTTTCCTGTTAGGGTATTGTATTTAAGATTTGTCAGGTGGCTCTCAGGGAAGTTAAAATGGTTGCTGCTGTCAACACATTAACACAGCAGAGGTTGCCATGGCAAGTTAAAAACTCAACAAAACAATTAAAGTTTAAAAAAAAAAAAGAAAAGAAAGAAATAGAGCAGTGCAACATGAACCAGCAGTTTTTGATCTCATTTTAGTTTTTGTTGGGGATAGCTGCACTAACAGCATCTCATAACTTGGAGTGCAACAGGCTAGTTCCAAGGGACCTCCTATTTTAAATAAGGTAAATATATATACATAAAAAAACAGATAATCAGCACTAAAAAGCTGCACATGCAATAAAACCTATCAAAGGATAAAAATCAATAAATGATGCCAGGTATATAAGAAAAGGATATAGGGTAGATGGCTCAAATGTATCCTGGGTTCTGAGCAGCTTCAGCGGAATAAACCAAGTTCCAAACGAATCTAAAAACCAAAAAGCAGAAGCACATGCCCCATAGTGTATTATCATTTAATACAATATTTTATTTCAGAATTTTATATATATATATTTATGTGAAAATTTAAATCGGTGAGATACAGATTTGTAGCATCTGAGTCTTTCAACAATGTTTTTCTTTATGGAGTTCTAGGAATCATTAGACAAATGGGTAATTAATTAATTCAGTAGTCTTCCACAGCTTTCATGTCAAGTAAAGGAACTTTTTCTTAGTTAAGATGCCTGTTAGTTTGATTTGTTTTCAGTCACTGCACATCAGATGTTCACAATTCTTTACCCACTACATAATCTAATAATATTTTTATATTTTGCTAGTTTATCATTGGACCACTTATGAATGCAGTGTCAGATAGTGCCCTTTTTAGCAGGTAAGCGTCCAGATTATTGTTTGTTTCAACATACAGACTTTATACTTTTTGTTTGGTGAAGCTCTCTAGCAAATCTCCCTAAAACTTGGAAGCAAAAGTCAATTTTACTATATAAGGAGCATTATTGCTGAATCAAAATGTCAAGCTCTAATGACAACCAATGGATTTGGTAATGAGAGAAGCTGTAGCATTAATGTGTATTGCTCTTCAGAACACACATTTCTGGTTCTGTTTTTACCATTGCTATATAATCTGGGACTTTTTATTGTATTATTTCGTTTTTGATAATATTTATCTTATATAATTTGAAACTACTTAGATTTTTGGAATTGGTGAATTATTTTCCATTCACCTTAAATAACAAAGCTTAAAAAGTTGTCTTTGTGAAATCTAGTAAAATTGCGCTTGACAAAAATCTTTAAAAGACAAATCATACACGCACATTCCATCAAGCATACACAAAGTGTGATCAAATACTCTGAGCCCCCTAAACACATTCACATACATTATGTTGTGGTCCTCTTAACTATTACATTGTGTGAGGAGTAGAACTACAGCTACCAGCATGCCGTGCTGTAATCAGTGGAGTCATGGAACAAGTGTTGTGAACCACTCTCTTAATCATTGAATACCTGTGATCAATAGTTATGTGAAGAGACTGATTGCCCCCGCTGCTTGTAGTTCTTATCAGGTGAGGCAGCACGTCTTATGAAACATGCTTATTCATATTACAGCTCTTCCCCCTTATAACGCTGTGCATGGGGTCCAATTAATCACATTGTGTTATAAGCGGATCACATTAGAAATAATGTACAATTGTATGCATTGTACAATAAAGTATTTAAGATACCAATAATCGTGTTATAAAGTATTCATAAATATGAAAATTGGGAGCCACGCTTGCATCGTGTTATAAGCGGAATCGCGTTGTAACGGATCGCGTTATAACGGGATTGAGCTGTACATACACAATACAAAAAAAACATTTATTTAACTATTATATGCTGAAAAATTATTTGAAAATAGCACAGTTTTGAAATGTTACACTTTTCACAATTTCATATTATTTTTTTGTGTTTATTCAAATAGATCTGCAGGGCAGTTAAGTGGATCCTGCCCTCTTTTGGGAACAAAGTTCCAGACCTTTCTTACCACTTTTGTGTCCTCACTTCCAGAAGAAAATAGAGGTATGGCTTGTTTCTGTAGATAATTACGTTAATTGGTTATTTCTTGTTTTTCTTGCATTGGGTTAAAGGAGCATTTAGTGTTCCAACATAAGTTAACAGTCAGTAACTATCAGGAAATGATGGACAAGACCTTCCCCTCTACAACACTGTTTCCTTATGATACTAGCGTAAAACTCATCAAAACAATGTTATTTTACTGGTCATGTGCATCTCTTCTAATTCCCAAATTAAGTCCTCTGTTCAATTCCCAAACTAGGACCCCTCCTAAACATGAGAAGCGGTTCTAGTGAATGGAAGCTACTGCATTATTAAGTGTGCAATACCGCTCTTCTGAACATATACATTGGGATCCAAAGAGAGGATATACTACACAATCCAGCCAGATAATTTGACTAAAATGTGCATCCTCCATCTTTTTGTTAAAATCAAACAGTTTTACAAAGGGTTTATCACGGGCTTCAAACTAGGTTGATTACATTACGTTTTAGACTAAATCATGTACTGTAATGTGTTTTTAGTAGGCAATCCTGCTATGGCTTTCTGCTAGTGGCTAGAAAATGTTATATGAGAACATAGAAAACATTTTTAACTGTAGCTAAAATATTGTTAAATTCTCATTACCAGTTAATTTAGTTTTGTTATTCATTTTTGTCCCTGTACTTTTAGTTCAGATAAAAACATTTTTTTAAACTGTTTAAGACATATTTTAGGGTACAAAAACAAGGGAAACATCAATAATATATAAAATAATTTTGGGGCGCAATATTTCTTAGGCAATACATGCAAAGGTTTTATTACAGCCCTGACCCATATGACTGCCCCCGAGAACCAAGGAGGGAAAATGCTGTCATGGCCATAAGAGATCCTCCTACATGTGAGATGTGCCACCCTGGTGAATCAGCCAAAACATTGAACTGTTGTAGACCCCCTAAAACCTGGGTTGTTAATATAGGAAATCCATGGGTCCCAGGCTCTAGAAAATGTAGCACATTCCTCCTTCAGAAAAGAAGTGATCCTTTCCATGAGCATAACATGCCCTATCTGGAATTTAATAACATTCATGTAAGAAATACTAGGTTTTAACCATAATTCTGCTATACAACACAGTGCTGCTGTGAGAATGAGTTATCAATTTCTCTTCGACTGGGAGATTAGGCGGTGGCTTGTTTAATAGGGCTGCTGATGGGACAGGTCTCAATGAGCTGCCCAAGATTCTGTTAACTATGGAGAACTAGCTGTGCCCGGCATTACATACGCCGATCTAGCAGATCTTAAATGTTATTGATGAAACTTTACTCTTGGTTTTCACCACTCCCTGTAAAGCCTTTCTGTCTCTTGTCCCCTCTTCCCCATCTTTACTCTCTAATCCATCATGCCCTTCTCCTCTGTGCACTCTCCCCTCCCCTCTCTTTGTACTCCCTGCCTTACAGTGGCTGCACCTCTTTGTGCACACTACACTCCCTGCTCTCCTGTGTTTCTGTGGCAAGTCAGCCAGTGGGTGTTGTATCTTGTAGGCCAGGGGTATGCATGGATGTATGTATGTCTTTATTTATATAGCGCCATTAATGTACATAGCGCTTCACAGCAGTAATACACATGACGATCATATAAATAACAAATAATACAAGTAACACATCATGGGAAGAAGAGCTTCAGACATAAAAGTAACATTTAGGAAAAGGAGTCCTTGCTCTGAAGATCTTACAATCTAATTGGTAAGTAGGAGGTACGTACAGAGACAGTAGGAGGGCGTTCTGGTAAGTGCGTTTGCTAGAAGCCAAGCTTTATGTATCAGGTGTATAGTATCGGCCACAGTGCTACTCATATGCTCAGTAAAGCATGTGTGTTTTAAGGTGGGTCTTAAAGGTGGATAGAGAGGGAGCTAGTCTGATATTGAGGGGAAGGGCATTCCAGAGGTGTGGGGCAGTCAGTGAGAAGGGTTTAAGGTGGGAGAGGGCTTTAGATACAAAGGGGGTAGAGAGAAGACATCCTTGAGCGGAACACAAGAGTCGGGATGGTGCATAGTGAGAAATTAGGGCTGAAATGTAAGGAGTAGCAGAAGAGTGAAAAGCTTTAAAAGTGAGGAGGAGAATTGAGTGTGTGATACGGGATTTGATAGGAAGCCATGAGAGGGATTTCAGTAGGGGAGACGCTGAGAGAGATTTAGGAAAGAGTAGAGTGATTTTAGCAGCAACGTTTAGGATAGCTTGTAGGGAGACAGGTGAGAAGCATGAAGGCCTGACAGCAGGAGGTTACAGTAATTGAGACGGGAGAGAATGAGGGCCTGTGTCAGAGTCTTAGCAGTCGAGCAACAGAGGAAAGGGCGTATCTTTGTAATATTGCGGAGAAAAAAGCGACAGGGTTTAGCTACCTTTTGAATGTGAGAGGAGAATGTGAGCGAGGAGTCGAGTGTGACCCCTAGGCAGCGTGCTTGGGCTACTGGGTGAATGATGGTACTTCCAACAGTAATGTGGAAGGAGGTAGTAGGGCCAGATTTGGGATGAAATATGAGGAGCTCTGTTGTTGCCATATTAAGTTTAAGTAGGCGGAGGGCTAACCAGGATGATATAGTGGAGAGACATTCAGAAACTTTGGTCTGTACAGCAGGTGTACGGTCAGGGTTTGAAAAGTAAATTTGTGTGTGTCGTCAGCATAGAGGTAATATTTGAACCCAAGAAATATGATTAGGTCACTGGGGCAGGACGGCCTGTAGGCGAGGTCAGATAATAGTCCACACGTGCAGTTTCAGGGTAAACCAAATGTTGAATGGTTTTATTTCTCCACAACACAAATAAACATTTGGGCACACTGTCCCTTTAAGGCAAAACAAAAGTCATAAAAAAACGCCTACTCACCATAGGGAGATCTTGCTAAACATTCCAGGCCCTATCTTTTGGGCTGGCTGGCTTTGTCCAGTTCCCAACCCCTAAACATTTACCACAATAGTTATGAACAATCTTAAAGTCATTACTGTAGCTTTGGGAATCTCTGTCCCTAGAGAGAGTTTGGAAATCCGTCTGGATAGGAGCTTGCACAGGACAGCTCTGTAGTCTGAGTCAGCCACCTACTACAAGCAGTAGCCACCTTATCAAGCTGGTTGTCAGCTGTCTCAGCTTACTTCCTGATTGCCCAAGTATTCTTACTGGGTTAACCTTCTGAGTGCTGGATGAAGGACTCAGATGTATGTTTCCCAGGCATAATTATCAATATCTGACTTCACCCTGTCACAGTCACCTAGAGAGTGTGTGTAAAGATAGACAGGGAGAGGTCCCAGGACAGAGCCCTATGGTATAGGGAGGAGTTACAAATGTTTGTGAGCGTAAGGATTATAGTAGGTGCAAGAGGTTTTAGAAGATGGGAGGGAATGGGGTCAAGAGGGCAGGTGGTAGAGGGAGAAGAGGAGATCAGCAACAACGCATCCTCTTCTGGGACAGCGGAAAAGAGTCAAGGAAGGCAGGAGGAGAATTATAGTAGGAAGAGGTGCAGGATAGGAGGAGGAAACGGGATGTTCTGATCTATGGATTCCACCTTATCCTTGAAATAGTCGGCAAAGTCCTGAGGTGAGATGGAGGAAGAAGAACATGCAGCTGAGGGTGGTCTGAGTAGGGAGTCAAAGATAGAGAAGAGTTGGCGTGGGTTAGACGTGTGTGTGTTGATTAGTGAAGAAAAGTAGGTTTGTTTAGCGTGGGAGAGGGCAGAATTGAAACAGGATAGCATAAATTTGTAGTGAAGGAAGTCTGTGAGAGTGTGAGATTTCCTCCAGAGGTGTTCAGAGGAACGAATGCAGGAACGCAGCATGCACGTGTGGCAATTTAGCCAGTGCCTGGGGTTAGGGCGAGAACGACAGAGAAAAAGCGGGGTATGTAGATCAAGAGAGGAGGATAGGGCAAAGTTGCAGTTCCTGACCAGGTTTATAGGGTCTGAGAAAGAGCTGAGAGAGGAGAGGGAGGAGCGTAAAGTGGAATCAAAAGCTGGTAGGTCTCTGCAGAAACGAGGGGTAGATGGAGGTGGGGCAGAGAGAGAGAGAGAAAATTAGATGAGGTGATTGGTCAGAGAGATGAAAGGGAGAAATCAGAGAGAGAAAAGATTTAGTGAAAACCAGGTCTAGGTAGTGGCCATCCTTGTGGGTGCTGTCTGCAGTCCACTGTTGAAGGCTAGAGGTTAGAGAGAGAAGGCGGGAGGCTCAAGGGAGAGAGGGATCATCAATATGGCAGTTGAAGTCCCCAAAGAGAAGAACAGGGAGTCAGATGGGAGAAAGGAGGAGAGCCAGGATTCAAAGTGAGAGAGAAAGGCAGAAGGGGGGTTAGAAGAGGTAGGTGGACGATAGATGACCGCCACATGGACATGGAGAGGAGAGAAAATCTGGACGGTGTGAGCCTCAAAGGGAAAACCAAGAGAGGGAGGAATAGAAAGGGTTCGGTAGCGACAGAGAGGAGTGGAGGAGTCCCACGCCTCCAATTCTGCCATCAGGGCGCGGAGTGTGGAAGAAAGAAATGCCACCATAAGAGAGGGTAGCTTCCAGTGCTGAGTCAGACTTAGGAAGCATGGTCTTAGTTATAGCAAAGAGAAGCAGAGAGTGAGAGAAAAAGAAGTCATGCACAGAGAGGAACTTGTTAGAAAGGGAGCGTGCATTCCAAAGGGCACAGGAGAAAGGGAGAGTGACAGGGGATGGGTATGAGGTTAGAGGGGTTGACACCAGAAGGAGTAGAAGTTGCGCGTGGGAGGCGAGGACGAGAGCATGAAGAAATAAGACAGGGACCACGATTGGGAGAGATATCCCCAGAAGCAAGGAGGAGAAGCATGGAAAGAAAGAGGATGTGTGAGGATGATTTGTAAGGGTGTGTTTTACTGCTGGGGCTATAGCTGTGTAGTGTCAGCGGGCGCAGGTAAGAAAGGAGTTGATGTGAGTTGAAAAGTGGCGAAGGAAGGAGAGATGAAGATTTATGAATAGAGTAAGAGACATAGGGATTGATTCACTAAGCAGTGATAACTGCTTTTAAGTACGATAAATGCCTTTTAAGACCGATACTGCCTGCTGCGCGATTCACTAAGCAGTGATAACAGTGCTTTATCTGCCGTAAAAGGCATTTTTTTCAGCCAGGGGAAAAAAATATGTCCAATCAGGCAAAAAACGGCAAACGCACCGTTTTTTGCCAGTCAGTGTGATTCACTAAGCAGTGATAAGGGAATCGTACTTTAAAAGCACGCCAGATTTTTGCACCAGCTAAAGGCTGGCCCAAAAGGAATGGAGCCATGAAGAAAATAATTGTTTACGGTTTTTTTTTTTGCCACACAATTAATACAACAGGCCGGCGGGTGTCCCCAGGTGATTCACGCGAGAGTCCCCAATAACGGGGCCTGTATTATGAAGAAGGGGGTCCCCGAGGCTGAAACCAATGCGGTTCAGCTCAGTAGACCCCCTGCTCTTGTACACTATGCTCAAAATCAATATTCTTAATGCACGATCGCCTGTAGGAGCCGTGCATGGAGACGCAGCGTCTCCATGCAGCTCTTACTGGCTGCTTTTTTTTCTATCAGCTATTGAGCTATAGAATTTTAAGCACGATACCAGGGTAAAAGAAAACAGCTCGCACGATCGGGCATGTTTTTGCCCGCACCTAACCAAATGCGCTTCACTTCTTAGTGAATTCCGCGTCTGGCTTAATTTTTTATCGTGGGATTACAAATTTCCCAATCGGGCGCAAAAGCTCACTGCTTAGTGAATCGCCCCCATAGTGAGTCTGGTAGAAAGAAGCACGTATTTCGAGAAGAAGTGAAGTCACAGGAAATATAAATAGTAGAGGCGGCATGGCAGCAATAGTTGTCACGAGAGACCAGGCAGTTTACACCTTTTTACCAGGATCATTCATTGAGCAAAACAATTTAATTAAATAAATTGTAATTTATTCGGCATAAATTCGCATACACACAATGAAACACAAAATACAGACGAAAAGCACACTTACTGGGGGTCGAAAACTAGACTCTTCTAGGTGCAGGGAACTCAAATTAAGAGTTTTACCCTGACCGGGACTTAGCCTGGAATCTCCTGGTTCCCAAATTGGCGTGACGTTCCACACCCCACACTCCCTTCTCTTCTGAGAACTTGGACTCTTTTGACCATGAGCTACCACCGATCTTCTGTAACCGAAATCGGCATCAAATCCCAACCGCGATTGCAGCGTTTGATTTTGAGAACTTGGGTGCTAAAAACGGGACTTAGAATCTGACGAGCAGACTTTCCTGGCTTGAAATCGAAGCCGGTTGCTCTGCTCTTTGTGCAAGAGCATCTTTGAAAAGCCCACCCGCACTTCTACTATTAGAAATCTCAAACCTGATTGGCTCAGACGTTTCTTATAGTATTCTGAGTTGTATTCATGAAACTCAGCAGCCAATCATCATGTGGGAACTTTTTCAGTAGCCGATCAGAACCAAGCCGGTCTGAAAACCGGGTCAGCGGGAAATCTGAAATTGCCAAGGGACATGCGCAAGTTGCCACCTCCGTCCCTGGTTAACTCTTTGCACCCGCTGGGTCAGGCTCCACTAAGTCTGGCAGAACAAATGGCAGCCCGGACGACGGCCATTGTGCCCCAGACTTGGGTACTTGAGCCCTTCCCTGCTACTCACATGGCTTTCACACCTCCTACATCCTCTGGCTACTTTGAACTAGATGTCCAGCAGACTTACTGGCACCTATGGGTTAGCCCTGGCAGCCTGTCTGAACATCGGTTCCGAAAGTCCGAACTCATTACAGTAGACAACAGTACATTTCAATGTATTAATAAAATATACTTTATTACATCTTATCAGCCTGTATTCCCCACACTGTTTATTGGACTTAGACTGGACTCTGAGTGTCCCCTCACAACCTTATCTACGGTTAGAGCACCCATGAATCCAATGCAGGTTCTGGGCTACCTGGGCATTAACTGGGGTATCCACCTTAACCTAGGGACCCCTTCCGTTACAGGGACAATTGTCATCCTTTTGCCCCATTTACCTTTCTGGGCTATGGTGAAGCATGATTCCCAGGTACATTTTTAGGGGAACCATCAACTCTGGACCCCAAGTACCTAGGCATATTCTGACAATTCCTCCGCAAACCCCCCCTTGAAACTCATGCCCAACAATCCCTGCTCACTGACATGCCCTAAAAAGATAAAAACACATAAGGTACATGTAAAGCATACATTGTTACTAGCTAACTCTCTTGAATCCTTATGCTTGGATCAGGGTTAACCAAAAACTGGCGTAACCTTTATTTAGAGCCTGGTTACCCCCTTACCGTCACAATAGTTTAGTGCAGTCTGGGATAGATAATATCCTCCTTTCCATCGTAGTTCAAATCCAGGATTCAAGGCCAGTAGGTGTTGTGTTGTCCACTTGTCCCTGTTTAACTCTAGACTGTATGCTACTTAAAAAAAGTGCTACTTTAAAGATGGAATGCTTTACATGCAGGCTGCTTCCAAACTGGGGGGCGTGAGATTTTCTTGGGGGAGACCGGCACTTAGAGGCCCCACGCTCTTCCCCAAAATTAATTTAAATTAAATGCCGAGGGATCACGCAAGGCTTCTGTAACTCCCTTACATGATCTCCGGGGCTTCTGGCGGCACGTCACCATAGTGTCAAATGACGTCGCGTTGCCATGACATGACGTTGTGATGTCAGAAATGCCGGTGACAAGGTAAGGGGGCAGGGGGGGAGGCGCACACACACACACACCTGAGACCATAGTGAGGGGAGGATTAGGCAATTCCACAAGACATGAGAAAGTGATCCATAATGTCCACTGCCTCTGAAGCATCTGGGAGAGACATTTTTATTAACCTTTTGGAGGCGAGAGGGAGTGAAATACCAACAATATGAAAGTTTCTAAGCATTTTCTTTAATTGTTGTGCATGTAGAAATTTTGGATGCAGCTTCCCAAATCTCATCCCAGGCCTAAACCTCCAGTGTCTCGCCCAACTCCTCCTCCCACTTGTGCATAAAGAAATGTTTATTTCCATTATCTGGACTAAGAATAATACGCTAGGGAGCAGTTATCAAGCTTTTCTCAAGATATCTGGAATGAAAAGGGGACTCCAAGAAGGTAGTTGTCGGAGAAGCTATACCAGAGATAAAACTGGAAACAAATGTGTACTTGTGGCGGAACCTGTATTTATCTTTAAGGGCAGCAAACAAAACTATGCTATTAAGACTATTAAGTTCCTAACAGGTGACACCAGCAAATCTCCAGGTTGTGAAAAAAACACTTATGCATCCCTGGTTCAAACATAATAAACATAAAGGAATAATTCTGGAATTACTTGTAGTCAATTTGTGTTTAAATTTCAATAGATCCCATAAGTTTAGAGAATGAGTTATAACAGTGTGAGGTAACCCTGATGATCTGCTAGACTTGGAGAGCCACAGTAGTGAGTTGATCTCCACAAGGTCCAATGCATATTTACAATATCGACCCACTCACGAGTACCCCGGTTCGAATTCATTATACAAGTTGGCTAATCTGGGAAACGTAATAATACCAAGAGAGATTAGGCATCGCCAACCCCCCCACCAGATCTCAATCAGCCTCTGTAATGTAGATTCAGATGCTGATAATTTAATTAACAATTGTATTAATTTCTCCATTTATTTGTTCAGGGGCTTTCCTGTTGAAATTTATCAAGAAGGTGACCACTAGGCACTGGTGTGCAGTTCCCATATTGTTTATATCGAAAGCATTGGCTCATATTCCAGCATGTAAAGCATGGGGTGTAGAAGGGCTTCTTCTGCTCAGGTAATTGTTTGTTGTATGAATACTGTATGATCATGTGATCTAAAATGCTATTAATTGTGTAATCTAATCTATAATCTAGTGTGTGTGTGTGTGTGTGTGTCTCACATTTCAGTCCATTTTTGGCCTAGCCTTTTGCAAAATTAGTTAAATAGCAGTCTAATAGGATAGATTTTCTACTTGAAATCTGCCTCCTCGATTACTTAAATTTTATCTTTCGTACGACAGAGGATATTGATATAGGCCTATAAACAAAGAAGAAATTACAAAATAAAATTGATGACGAGACCTATCCTTAATGGGGTAGAGGAATGGCTTGTTTATGAACCCCTTCTAATTACTTAACCTGTGCAATATTGGTGCAAAAAAATATATAGCAAATAAAAATATCACTTGTGAGCACATTCAGATGTGTCTGGCAGGTCTGGAACCCTGCTTTTCACCATTAACTCTTAGAATACAGTGCTTCCTCTGTAACTAGGGATTCTGGGAAATTACATGCAAATGAGTACACAGTGTCACCTTTTACTTCATATCCATTTTGACATGGACCCCCCTAAGCATATGCCTGCCATATTACACCGCTTTTCGGCACAGCCTACTCACAGACAGCGATTTAGACCTTTTGGGTCTCTTCAGTGTGAGACTGGTTATACTAGCTTTGCAATGTGACGTTGGAGTAGGTTCCAACCGCATATAATAGAATATCTAATTTCTTGGAGAGCAATATTAAAATAATATCTAATTTCTTTTCATTCATTTTTTTTTTTTTTTTAAATCTGTTGCTAATAATGAACTCAGGTATGCACCAGTTTCGGACATCAGAGCGGCTACAGATATAGATGAGGACTGTGGCAAACGAGTATGGGCATTGGAGGGCCCCAAAATAGGGCAGGGACGGATGTGGATTGCTTGAAAGTTCACAGGAAGGTGCATTTGGACAGATTTCAAAGCCAGAATTGGGTGCATTCCTTAAAAATCTTTAAATGTAATAAAAAAAACATGAACAGTCTATTTTTCCACCGTAACATATGGATGATACTAGGCAGATGTGACAAGCAGCATGCAAGGTAATAGGTTGTTCTGGGTATAGACTTTTATATTTAAACTCCTATTCCTTCCTGCTGTCCTGGTTAAAGATAGTTGACATTTCCTTCATTTTTACTAAAATAAAGCGGTCAATAGAATAAAGAATAAACTGAAGTAGTGTTGACATTTGTGATCTTGCCTTCATTGTGTAATATGTAATGCATACCAATTGCAGAGAAGTATTGCAGTGTACTATGACTACACATCAAATTCTGCTTCGAGGAGCTGCCCAATGTTTTCTTCTTCAAGCTGCCATGAAATTAACAGATGTTGTAAGTATCTTTGAGAGATCTTTTGTGATTAAATCTTGAAAGTTGGTAGTAAATCCTGCAAACACTGAAGTTGCATTTTTGCGTTTAAGTTGCAAAAAAGGGTAGCTGATGAGAGTTAGGGATGGTCTTTTTTTTGTGGGGAAAAACTATATAGCTTAGATCAGTTTACATATGGAGAAATAGTGGCAATGGGGATATGTACCAATAACGTGAGGAACGTTACAAAGGTCTTGTAACGCCGCTGTTCATTTAATTGACTGAAAGTATCATTTTAGAAGAAAACGGTGTAGGATATGCAGGCAATTTATGATTCAGGGAGATTAATCATTCTTAGACCCAATAAACCAAAATTGCCAATGTTAACCCCTGTATGACACTTACCCATACGTGTCACTCTGGTGCTGAATAACATTTAATTGGAAGGAGAGACGCTAAGAGCATCTCCCAAAATATTGGAAGGGTTAAGAAAGGGGGACCTCTTGACTAAAATGTCTGTAATATGTGGGAAAATAACATTAAAGCATGAATTTGTATTATAATCTACAGCAATGGTGTTGAAACTCTGCCCTCAATGGCTACCAACAGGCCAGGTGTGAGGGATATCCCTGCTTCAGCACAAGTGGCTCTATCAAAATGGCTGAGCCACCTGTGCTGAAGCAGGGATATCCTTAAAACCTGGCCTGTTGGTAGCCCAGGAGGACTGAGTTTCAGCACCACTGATCTACAGCATCTATTGGGGGGGTAAGGGGGCCATGTGGTATTTCTAAAAATATTATCGTTATTGTGACTTTAACAATTGCTAGCATCAAAAAATCCAAAATGTCTTCAGCAGTGGGGGGTACAAACACCCTCAGGGCTAAATGGGTTGAATTACTTAGTATAGTAGTGGACAAAAAGTTAAATGTTATGGTCACAAGTGTACCTCTTTCAACCTCGGTGATTTAACCTATGTCCTAATTTGACCTTTTCATTAATGAGTATAGTTTGAACATTTGTTTACATAAAACATATTTTATAATTATTATTCGATATTGTTTTCTCTTAAGTACTTTCACATATGCTATATGTATTGTTAATGCCTTTAATATGATTATCATCACATGAACTTGTTAACAAAATAAAGAATATTCAAAATCTCAAAATATATTGCATAGCAGTGGGTATGTTAACATAGCAGTCGGTAGATTTTTTCTATATAGTTTTACGTTTTAGTTTAAAATTCGTTTATCTTTTTAGGAAAGAGTATCTTTTGCAGATATTTCAAGTTTTCTGATGTCCTTGAGATCTGATGAATCTTTACACAGAGGAAGTAAACTCTGGAAAGAGGTATGATTTAATAACACGAAAGACGTGCCTAATCAGTGTTTTAAAATGAACCTAAATATGGTACGGTGTATCGTAATGGTAAAGAACATTTATCGACTTATGAGCACATCCACATGTCTCAAGACTGGTCCCCAAACTTTTCTTACCACATAATCACACTGCATACAGGGATTCCTGTACAATACAGCTGAACGCCATTATAGCGTGGTGCTTGGGGTCCACAGAATGCGATCGCATAACAAAAACATTTTGGGGCACGAACATTAAACCACTCGGGGGTTCCACGGCCGCTGGAGGGGGAGAGCTGGGATTACTCTCCCAGCTGTCCCACATCCGGGCGACGCAGCGGCACCCCCACACAGGACTTACCCGGCATCAGCTGGCAGCTCTTTCCTCTCCCTGCTTCTGCCTTCAGCTTCCGGCAGACGGGGAGAGAGAGGAAAATCACAGCCATCTCCCTTAAAGAGACAGTGTGTGTGTGTGTGTGTGTGTGTGTGTGTGTGTGTGTGTGTGTGTGTGTGTGTGTGTGTGTGTGTGTGTGTGTGTGTGTGTGTGTGTGTGTGTGTGTGTGTGTGTCCGCCCAAATGTAGACATCCCCCCCCCCCCCTCATTTTCTTTCTGTCCCTCACTTCACAGCGCAGGCTATGGATTAACAACGCTTGTGCAAACCCTTATGCTTTCTTTGTTTGAAGTCAGCGGGCACCACTCACTGCTGGGGAATAAGGGTATTTAATGTCAGGGCTGACAGGGAGAAGGGGGGGCATGTGAGGCACTGCGGGGCAATTATATAATAAAGGGAGAGTTGTACAATAAAGGTTTAGTTCAGATCTCATGCTCCAAGCAGCATGCAGGAAGATTATATAACCACTAATGGGGGGCCGTGGAGGGCTAGAGAGCATGTAGTGGCAAGAGAGAAGGCATTATAGTAGGGCAATAAATGGCAGGGTAGAGGGCACTATAGTAGGGCAATAAATGGCAGGGTAGAGGGCACTATAGTAGGGCAATAAATGGCAGGGTAGAGGGCACTATAGAAGGGCAATAAATGGCAGGGTAGAGGGCATTATAGGAGGGAAATAAGTGGCAGGTTAGAGAGGGCATTATGAGTAGGAATGAGCAGTATACAGAGCACATGCAAAGGCAGTAGTGGATCAGCAGCTGTAAATACTAAGGGACAGCAGTAATTTGAGGCGTCATGTTCCGCTTGCTGCTTCAATATGTAGTCATACTTAATATGACTTTACAATGCAGCATATCCACCTTCAGAGCGAGGAGAGACATCATGCATGAAATGCTGCATTAACTATTCCATACTGCTGGCGGTTTTATCTTATCTCATGTCTGAACCAAAATCCCGCTCGATAAAACCAATCCTTCCTTTTCATCATCTGTCACAGCAGATCACCGTGCAGCTCCCATTAATGGTAACCGGCGTCAAATGACACTGTGGGGTCACGTGACGTTGTGTTGCCATGGCGACGTCACGTCACATGACCCTGGAGCCAAGGAGGGGGGGTGCAGGTCAAGCTCCCTGCCACCTAGCACATGAAAAGCAGGGAAGATAGAAAACAGCATGGTAATAGATCTGCTGCTTATTTAATTGGCAGCCACGCTCAAACCGCATTATAAGCGGATCCGTGCTGTATCGGATTGTGCTATAACGGGGTTGAGCTGTATTGTGTTATCGGTGCTCTTCATCTTTACTGTACCGTGGAGGGTTTTTGTATACCTTTTTTTCTGCACCATAACTTGTTTGTGTATGGTGTAACTAAATATTTACTTGTTTTTTTCTTTGCTTTAGCTGTGTAATTGGCTTTGTGACAACGACAAGTTCTTCAAAGAGTCTACATCTTATGAATTTACTAAAGAGCTTGGAAGGTCTTCATTAAATATATATGTGCAGAGTTTAGTGGAAAATTACCTTAAAGTGCCTGCTTCAAAAGGTAATGTTAACTGGTCAAAGGCTGTGTAGTTGTTATTATTTGAGAACATGTATGGGCACCCGTGAATTAACACCCCTTGGTGTAGCATTATAGCCGTTAACAGTTCTTGTTACTGCTTTTATTCCCTGTTGTGCAATTACACTGTGAAGATGTTTGAGTAGCTATCCACTGGCAATTTTTTAAACACCATTTTTAAATATGTTTAGCCGATTTAGAATCACAGGAGATTACGGGTTACAGGTTTTGGAATTTTGAAACCACGGCAATTTAAACCACTGATTCACACTGTGGTTTAAAGAGAGAAGCTCAATTATTGTAGTGGGAAATTGTGGCTATTTCAAATTGGAAGTCTGCTTTATGATGCTGCTGCTACCAAGTGCAATGAATGAGCTTGGGGGGACCCCAGGTTCAGGTAACATATAAAAAATGATATCCATGTGTGGGAGGCACTGCTGTTTTATAGGAGCTGCATGTTGGACTCTTGAAAACAGTGACATTACTACCTCCTGTTTTTAACTGGATTAGTATACAAAATAGGTAGGCATTGTACAATTGGTTACTTTTTTTTAAAATATTCACATTTACTGGCACCCGTCACCATTTACACTGCCTATTATACTCTCCGTTGTTATCTAATATTACCCAATTTTTTTCCGCCTCTGCTTGAGATTCGGTTATGTTTTTGTTTATATGAACAGTATTTGGGTGAACTTATTTTTAGTTTTACATTCTACATATTCGTATAAAGTACAGTCACGTTTTTTAAATATACAGAATTCACATGTAAAGATTACTTGCCGCATTATAGCTTGCTTTTGTCATATATCTAGGAAAATATCCTTTATAGTGTTTATTTTGAGTCTCCTTTTTTGACTAAATAGTTCCCTTTTGTGTGTTCTCGATTTTTATTTTTATTTAATTAACTTTTATTTGCCCTAACCACCTCACTGACTTCAATTTTCTTTCCGTAAAATATGTAGTCACATTTAATCCTGAATTTGCCAGCTTCTTAGCATAATCTCTTGTACTAAAATGTAAATTGTCAAATGCTCTCCTTATTTTATATAAGAGATTATCATACATCCTGCAAAACAATTCACTCAATCATAGCCATGTATAATCTAGGTTCAACATTCCCATGTTTGTTTAGTCCTAATACATTTTAGTAACAGTGAATTCTTAGAGCTGTGATTGTTGACCTAAGTCTTATAAGACCTTACCAGTGTGGTGTTAAATATAATGTAATTATGTCACATAGGCGCATAGATTTTTCAACATACAGTACCTAGAAATGTATTCTAATCATGCGCTTGTAACTTGTTAAAGTTATGATTGGATTACAAGGATACCACCTAGATTTGCAAGCTTAGTATTGATAAATGCAAATGGATTTATTTTTATACGTACATAGGAGAAAATGCACTTATGCCGGACTGGCTTGATTCCCGACTTGTTGCTACAATGATTCTATTGGCTGCTGATATAGAACTCATGAGGCATACGAATATGTAAGTGCAGAAGGTAACATAGTATATGTATTTATTGACTAATTTTAGGTAAGCGTAAACAAATTTATTCAAATCTTGGTGATTAATATTTGTCTGCATGTTAAATACTCCCCATTTTCATCTTTCCCTTTCCTCTTTGACTGAGTGAGGGAAAGATAGGTACATACTGTAAATCTAATTAGGTCACTGGAGAAACCGCTCTGAATGTCGGCACTGTCAATCAAAATGTTTACATTTTCAAAAGGGATTTCAAACACTCGTCTTAAGTTGGCATGTGCGAAACTCTAGCAAACTATTTCCTGTCCCTGATTAGATCACTTTGGGCCTAAGGGAGACTGTACTTTTTAAGCAAAACACCTGACACATTACTTTCTATATGCTTTAATTAATTGCTTGTGTTGCCTTCTTGTCATTTTAAAATATTTGCATAAACTCTTGCTGAGTAAGAAAAATATCTTCTAGATACAGTATCCCAAGAAATAGCAGCTACTGTACATAAAAATGCAGGAATGGATTGGTTGCAAACTCTAAGGTATTCATTAGATGTACTCATTGTCTCTTTTTTTACATACAGTACAGTGTACAGTGACAAAGCCGTAGCAGAGCTGACAGAACTAAGTTGTTTTTTGAATCCTCTTCTGGATGTCCTGTCAAAGCTTAGTACTAATGCATATATGCCAACTCTGAAAACAGATAAGAGTTTACAGTTACTCTTGAAACTGCTGCAGACATTCTCATCAAAACCGGCTGCAAATGATTCAGGTTAGAGATTTATTTAGTAATTAATTTTAGGTTCAACAAAAAGTCAATCAATATTTGCCAATGCTACTTTTTTTTAATCTCGATCCCGGTTATACCGCGGTCTCATTCTGTGGCCCCCGAGCACCGCGTTATAACTGGGTTCAGCTGTATTCTGTATTGTAGTGTTGAATCACTGAATGTTTGTTAACTATAAATGATCATAGGAAAAACTGGTTATCTTTAATCCCCATCTCCTCAAATAAATAGTTCTTAAAATCGATCAATCTTTTGGGGGATATAATGAAGACGTGGCACTAAAGAAAGCGAGGAACCCACTAAATTATATTTAGCATAGCTTTAGAAGGCTTTTATTGGGAGAGAAGATGTGCGGGTGAGAAAAACGTATTTTCAAGAGACGGGCATAGTGGAGAAGGAAAATCAGTCAGACTGAGGTTTGGTGAGGCAGGGAACAGATGGAGGATTTAGACAAGAGGGCAATGATTAGATATTGGGATTCACACATCATTCCCACATAGTCCAATAACTACACATTACCAGCATAAATGTATATTGAGGACCTTCCTAAAGAAGTGACCCGTGTAGATCAACACTGGAACTGATGTGAACATGGATTTAAAAAAAAAAAGTATATTTATCCCCTTTGCTACCTGATGAGATGCAATGGGTTGCTGATCCTTCTGGCAGTTAAAGAGTTAATTATGTGTGCCTTTCATATGTAGTTCTTGTGCTATGAAATTTGCCTGTAGCACCACTGTGTCTTTTAGGATACTTTTTTATGCAATAGAATAAGCCCTTGACGAACGTTAACCAAACAATATGCTATACTTAACTGTTCTAAGTGCATTGATGTGTTTAATTACTTGGTCAAAATCTGGTGCGGGTGGGATTAGCCAACGAGAGGGTTTAAAATCGCCGGCATAAGCACTTTTTGCCCTTTCAACCAATACATAAAAAAAAGGTGTTGATATGTCCGTACTTCTCATTTACACAATTTTAACAAGTGAAATAACAACAATTGTACGTGTGTATATATTTCTATTCCCTGTACCTTGTGAGTTTTATTCTGCATATAAAACAAATGTAAATCTATTTTATTATTTATAGATGAGCTATTGGTTTCTCTCTGGAATTTAATTATGACTACGGCAACAAACGCTTTGGCATTTATTGTACGAAGGTTAAGTGGGGAGCTAAAAACTGTAAGTATGTGAACTAAAGAGTGTTTGCTTGTTTACGCAAATTTTTGTTTTTTCCTAACTGGTCCAGAATATTAATTTTTTCTTATGGAAAATCACTAGACTTTTCCTATTAACATTTTTTTGTGATCCAAATTTGTAAATGCTGTTGGTTTATCACAATTCGAAGCGAATCTGCTTGGCTATAGCCAAAAGCAGCATGTATTGTATATTCCTTAATGAGTGTTATTGTGCTTTTTTGCAGTGAGGCTAATTCACTGCAAGTAATCAATTAAACTTACAAAACCACTAAACCTATCTGTAGTCTGCTGTGATATTTTTTAATGGACCAGCATTAGATTTTCATGGATGAAAATGTACAGTAGTGTACATAAAAAAGAAATTTGTGTGACGATTTAAAAGTCTGGACTATATGTGCAAACTGCATTTCACCATGTTTTGGTTCAGTGAAAAAGTGTGCAACAAATTAACTTAATACTAAGAGTCAGTGGGCTTTGTATGTTTAATTAATTTCAACTACAAGTACATTTATTTTCATTTCAATTACAGTACCTTCGATTTTGAAATTCAATGAAACGTTCAAAAATAAATATACTTGATAAATTATAACAAATCTTAGAACTAGAGACACTAGTTAGAATAGTAGAAAGCTTTGCCTTCATTTTTAAACTCCAGTAGTTGTTAAAAAATAGGACTGCACATTTAAAGCAGACTGGTCCATTTTAGAGTATAGAAAACTAAACGTTGCCACAAATTTAGCACCTTGCTAAAGTCATAAATAGTTTACAAACATAAAAATTAGTTGGTATGAGAAATGAATTGCCTAAATACACTCTGCTTTACAGCCCACCGCGGGTGTTGGGAGCAGAGTAACTTAAACATGCCCACAGTGTCACTAGCCAACAAAGTAATCTCGTCTAAACCTACTGTACTAATATACTTCATTCACAGCTAATACCGATTTCCTAAAATGGCAATGTGCGTCATTTGAATGAAGTACTGGATTAATAGTTATCAGATTTTCCCAGTAATAAAACTCCATTGCCTAGTGACATTTAACCTTATACAAAAAAACCTTGCATTTGTGATAACCTTTAGATGACCTTTATGAATCTGGAAGAATCATATAGACTGAATTCTATTGAGTCTCAGTAATTGGTACCAGTGAGGATGTAGCCCACTGATACATGGAACATAAAGATATTAATCATATTTTTGTACTTATTTAAAGGCGCAGCAAATGCTAGCCGGATAAAGCAGGTTCAAAACTGCTGTAAGCATAAAAATGTTGTATTAAATGTAATCTTTCTCCCCAAGGAACATTGTAATTTAGGTCAGTTTTTACGCAGGTTCCCGTTTTATAAACCTTTATGTGCTATATTCAAACTGTTTGATTAATTAGTGGTACTACTGTTCAATACCCCTGAAACCCTTTAGCTGTGTATTGCTTATTCTAAAAAGAAACGCCGCTTTCATTGACATTCATTGTTGTAAATCCCCTAGTGAAAATGTGAAAAAAGTAGCAATTTAAGGTCAGATTTAATTGCTCTTTTGTTTAATCATTTCAGATTTCAGATATGGACCGCTGCGATTTATACCTTGCGATATTGTCAGAGTTTGTAAGATTATCCTTGACGTTTGGCTGGAAAAGAAGTCCATCAATATGGAGTTTCACATATTACATAACGAGTGCCGCAATCCAGAATCTCCAGCACAGCAATGACAATCAGGTATTTTTGCCCTCATTTCAATATGCGCTTGTCTCCATATATATATTTCTCAAATATGCAATTATTAAAGTGCTTTAAATAAACAATAAAATTGAGCTCCAGTGGCATAAGACAGATTGGTAAATAATGGGCCTTTAAAACAAGATGTATTTCTCAATTCAAAACATATTGTTAAACAGGTGAAAAAATATATATTTAAAACTGTGTAGAAAGTAAACTTTTTCTCTTGATAAATTGTATATGTACAATCTGGAATAAATATTGCCTCCCAGTGGAAAAGTTACATAGTTACATAGTAGATGAGGTTGAAAAAAGACTTCCGTCCATCAAGTTCAACCTATGCTAAATTTAGACAACAGATACAGACAACAGATACTTTATCCTATATCTATACTTATATAAGTGTAGAGCTACTGTATTTCTTGTACATATGTTACATGCATTTATATTTACTAAGCTGTTTCTCATTTAGGATTGGGAAACTGGATTGGGTGAGCAAGTTTAATATTGTTTCTGTTAATCCATACCATTGGTGTTCAAATGATATTTAGATCCACGAGGAATAACTACTTTAGGAGGGAGTACCTTATGACATCGCTCTTTATAACCACAGTCATAGTGAAAGATGTTGACCCAAATGATTTATTTCACTAGGATCCAAAACTTGGTGATCAAATCCAAAAAGTCGTCCACATGGCTTCTCTGGCTTCAGTGTGCAGCTTAACGTCCTGCGCTCATGACCTGCAACTTGAGTCCCACGATTATGAAATTGCACTTTCTAAATACCTGTCATCTGCTCGTCTCAACATAACGCTTTTGAAACCTACTAGCAGCGACGAAAGGTACTGTATGTGTGCAAAAACGAATTGAAAAATAAATTCTATTCGTTTTTAAAATGATGAAGTATTGTGACATTACAGCTGAGGGATCTCATATTTGCTGTGCTACTATTTGTTGAAATGTGCCCCGCAAATTGTTTGATTTAGAGAAGCACTCATAAGATATACCATTTTTAAACAGTATGAAATTATTTTATATTTACAATAAGATACAGTGTATCCTGAGTGCTGCAGAATACAAAGTTAAGGGAAGTAATGACTGCTTGAGAGATTGCTTTAATGCAAGCAGGAGGTTAGAAAAGCGGTGTTCCATGTATAAAATAAAAAGGAGTTAACAGCATAGCCTGAGCGGTACAGTACTGTACAGGTACTGCCAAAGAGATCACATAGAACGTATATATATATATATTTTTGAATTTGATCTATTTATCCTTTTAATATGTGCATCAATACATTCCACACAATGATGAGTGAATTCTTTGTATATCTGGGATATAAGGCCTTGTGTGCTTGTGTCTGCCAAACATAGTTTCTCAAACTTTGTTACGGGGCTTGAAGGGTGAGCTTTGCTGTAAAATGCCCTAAATTGAAGATACCGAAAAAATTCTGGGTTGGGAATATCCTTTTCTGCTCTAATTTGTTCAAATGATTTGATACTCCCACCTGGGCCTTGATCCCTTAGTCTTGAGATGCTTGACCTCATTTCCCTGTGAGCACCACCCTTCACTTACTGTTTGGCCAAATGTATCCCTCTTCGTGTTGAGCAGGGTTTCTTTTTATGGTTCACATAACCGTAAGTCTCTGTATATAGGTCAGGGATAAAATTAGAATGATTGAGAATAGGGGGTCATTACTGAGTTCTTGGATGTTAGAGTGGATTTATATTTTGTAGCGTCCCAGATCTTTAGCGAGTTACGCATTGTGGGTAAAATATAATCAATTCTTTCTCTGGTTTTACAGAGGAGCCAGATTAGATGATTTAAATCCACTGGATGATTTACTGAGTTTTCTATTGAGATTCATCTTTTGAGACTCGGATCCGAGTGCCACTGAATGAATTGGCTAAGGTGGGCTGCTTTATAGTAAGACAGCAGGCATGGCATTCATAGGCCACCCGTCGTATTTGGCCTTACCAGAATCTTTTTGTTTACTCTTGTTTTTTTTGTAGTTCCATATAAACTTGGCGATTAACAATTGGATAGAAAGTATATCCTTTTTTACAATTGATATTGGTAATGTTTGAAAGAGGTACAGAATACGAGGACGCAGATTCATCTTTATACATTGTATTTTGCCAATCCAAGAAATATTAGAACCCAATCAAATTCTGATTTCATCTCTAAAAGTTTTGCATAATTTAGAGTAATTTACTTGGTAGAGTGTGTTTTGAAATTATTTGTAATATTTACTCTCAGATATTTAATACATTTTGGTGGCCATTTAAAGTCGAAATTAATTGCTATCAGTTTCTCTGTCTCCTTTGTGAGGTTAATGTTCAGTGCCTCGGATTTTGAATTATTGCTTTTAAAACCTAATATTTTGTTAAAGGTTGAGAGTGTGTCAAACAGGTTCGGGAGGGATGTCAGTGGTTTAGTCAGTAAATTTCTTTTATGGGACAGTGTCCCAAATCTTTGTTTTACTGCAAACCACACAGACTTCAATTTGGATGTCTGCAAAACGTAATCCTGTCACACAGCTTATTTAACCATTACAACAAACGTGTATTGAAAGCCCATTGAGGGGACCGCTCCTTTAATTATTGTCAATATTAATAACACAAAAAGATAGAATCAGAATGTAAAAAGACTTTTGTGCAGTTCAACAGAAGACATCGACATTGACATCGACTTTGAATGTATTGCTAATGCATTGTACATCTACAAGTACAGGTGGTCTCCGGTATCCGCCGGTCCGCTTTTCGTTGAGCGCCTTACCCGATGCCGCATAATGCAGTCCGATGGATGCATTATCCGACGTCGGAACCGCTTATCGTTCACTGACTTGAAATCCAACAGTCCGTTATCCAACGGCGGTTTGCGGGACATTCCGGCGGATAAGCGAGGACCAACTGTAATCTGGGAGGAGTGGCTCAGTGAGTAAAGACACTGCCTGGCACTGAGTGTGAAGCAGGGGAGCCTGGTTCATTTCCTGGTGTTGGTTCCTTGTGACCTTGGGCAAGTCACTTTATCTCACGTGCCTCAGACACCAAAAACATAGATTGTAAGCTCCACGGGGCAGGAACCTGTGCCTGAAAAATGTCTCTGTAAAGCTCTACGTAAAACTAGCAGCGCTATACAAGAACATGCTATTATTATTATTAACCTACCGATGGCTGTTTGGAATCATTTACAAACTGCATACGTGGGAATAGTTTGCTCAGCTTGACATTTACAACATGTTCAGAGCTGATATTATTATTATTATTTTTTTAAATAGCTTATAACAATAAATGTAAAATGAGTGGGTAACACCACACAAGGAAATGAATAAAAATATATAATGGCACTTTTGATATGTTGTGTTGTATTGTATGTCTTTATTTATATAGCGCCATTAATGTACATAGCGCTTCACAGTAGTAATACATGTGATAATCAAATAAATAACAGATAATATAAACAGGTCATGGGAATAAGTGCATCAGACATAAAAGTAACATTAAGGAAAAAGAGTCCCTACTCCGAGGAGCTTACAGTCTAATCGTTAGGTAGCGAGAGCGTACAGAGACAGTAGGAGGGGATTTTGGTAAGTGCGTCTGCAGGGGGCCAAGCTTTATGTATCATGTGTCCAGTATAATCCACAGTGCTATTCATATGCTTCTTTAAGCAAGTGTGTCTTAAGTTGGGTCTTAAAGGTGGATAGAGAGGGTGCTAGTCGGGTATTGAGGGGAAGGGCATTCCAGAGGTGCGGAGCAGTAAGTGAGAAAGGTTTAAGGCGGGAGAGGGCTTTAGATACAAAGGGGGTAGAAAGAAGACATCCTTGAGAGGAACGCAAGAGTCGGGATGGTGCATAACGAGAAATTAGGTGCATAACGAGAAATTAGGGCTGAGATGTAAGGAGGGGCAGAAGAATGTAAAGCTTTAAAAGTGAGGAGGAGAATTGAGTGTGTGATACGGGATTTGATCGGAAGCCAGGAGAGGGATTTCATGAGGGGAGACGCGGAGACAGATTTAGGAAAGAGTAGAGGGATTCTGGCAGCAGCGTTTAGGATAGATTGTAGGGGAGACAGGTGAGAGGCAGGAAGGCTGGACAGCAGGAGGTTACAGTAATCAAGACGGGAGAGAATGAGGGCCTGAGTCAGAGTTTTAGCAGTCGAACAACAGAGGAAACGGGCATATCTTTGTTATATTGCGGAGGAAAAAGCAACAGGTTTTAGAAACGTTCTGAATGTGAGAGGAGAATGTGAGAGATGCGTCGAGTGTGACCCCTAAGCAGCGTGTTTGGGCTACTGGGTGAATGATCGTACTTTCAACAGTAATGTGGAAGGAGGGAATAGGGCCAGGTTTGGGAGGAAGTATGAGGAGCTCTGTTTTTGCCATGTTGAGTTTAAGGCGGCGGAGGGCCATCCAGGATGATATAGCAGAGAGAAATTCAGAAACTTTGGTTTGTACAGCAGGTGTAAGGTCGGGTGTTGAAAAGTAAATTTGTGTGTCGTCAGCATAGAGGTGATATTTAAACCCAAGAGATGTTATTAGGTCCCCTAGAGAGAGTGTGTACAGAGAAAAGAGAAGAGGTCCCAGGACAGAGCCCTGGGGTACGCCACAGAGAGATCAATAGAGGAGGAGGAGGTGTTAGCAGAAGAGACACTGAAAGTATGATGGGAGAGGTAAGAGGAGATCCAGGATAGAGCTTTGTTCCGAATACCAAGAGTATGGAGAATGTGAAGGAGAAGGGGTGGTCCACGGTGTCAAATGTGGCAGAGAGGTCGAGTAATATGAGCAGAGTGTAATGACCTGTGTCTTAAGCAGCATGGAGGTCATCCGTTATTTTAGTGAGGGCTGTTTCCGTGGAGTGAGCAGTGCGGAAGCCAGATTGTAGAGGGTCTAGGAGAGAATAGGTGTTGAGAAAATGGAGCAAGCGAGAGAATACAAGACGTTCAAGGAGTTTGGAGGCAAAAGGCAGGAGGGAGACAGGTCGATAGTTAGAAAGACAGGTAGGGTCAAGCTTGCTATTTTTGAGTAATGGTATAACTGTTGCATGTTTGAAGGAGGATGGGAAGGTACCAGAGTAGAGGGAGGCGTTAAAAATGTGTGTGAGGGTAGGGATTATAGTAGGACCAAGAGGTTTTAGGAGATGGGAGGGAATGGGGTCAAGAGAGCAAGTGGTAGATGTTCTATCCAGAAGTACATCTGAACTTTAAAAGTGTAATTTCTTTTCAGTTTGCTGGAAGAAACCGCATCTTCTCAGGGATGGGGTAAAATAGTTGCTCGTTACCTACATGATCAGTGGGTCTGCTTGCATTTTGTTCTACACAAATATCAGGACAACATACCCACATCAGACGCTGAAAATCTGGAATCATCTCGGCTGGTTTTCCAGAGGCCAGGAGAAATGTTGCAGTCAGCACTCGATACTCTCTCCATTATTCCCGCTGATCAGGCCCTGCCTGTGTTTCGCTGTATGAAGCTCCTTGTACCTAAGGTAATGAGAAGAGATGCCAACATAGGAACTCCCAAGGGAAAAAGTGACTCCTTAGTAACGTTTTCTTTTTCCCTCCTCTCACAGATTCTGCGCTCCTCAGAAGCTTTGTGTGTAGAGTCTATAAACGTCGCTTGGAAAATTGTTTCCTCTTTGTGCAACACGCAGTTGGTATTCTGGGCAAATTTAAAAGCCTTTGTTGAATTTGTGTTTAGTAGTAAAGTCCTTTCAGGTGCTGCCTCCACCAAGGGCCAAGCTTATGAAAGAATAAAAGAGGTATGGTTTTACATATATGGAAATCTACTTTACTATCTGTAAAATTAGATTGCATTAAAAGTTATTTACGCATGGCTCACAACCTCTTCAGGTAATCATATATAGTCAAAGATATTAGTAAGGTCAAATGTTACAGTATTTATAGGGTAACCAGATTTACAAAAGTAAAAACCGGGACACATTAAAAAAAAATATTTATAAAACAAATGACATCACAAACTGCGCTTTATGTCTCTCCGCCGCTCTCTGTCCCCCCTTCTTAGGCTTAGTCCCCGCTGGCGCTGAGGGCGCTCATGCTTGGAGAGCGCTCCAAGCAAGAGCGCCGGGTGTCCTGCATGTACGCTCGCGTGGGGGAGCGAGTGGCATTGCGGGTAGTTGAGCGCGCGGGTAAGTATAGGTTTTTTGTTTACTTAAGCACCGAGCGCGGGTGAACGTGTGTGCCCGCGCACGAGCGCCGCAAGCACACAGCGTGAGCAGGGACTTACATATAGCTATATATGTAAGTAACCGCCGCCCGCTCAGCGCTAGCGGGGACGCAGCCTTACACACACCCATTCTCTCTCCCTCCATTGTTGTTCCCCCCATCAGTCCATTCTCGTTCCACCCTTCCCATTCTGTCTCTCTCCCCATTTTTTCTCTCTCCCCCATTCTGTGTGTGACTCTGTCTCTCTCTCTCTCTCCCCCCATTCTCTGTGTCTCTCTCTCCCCCATTCTCTGTGTCTCTCCCACCATCTGTGTGTGCATCTCTGTCCCCCATTCTTTCTGTGTGTGTCTCTCCCCCATTCTCTGTGTGTGCGTCTCTCTCCCCCATTCTCTGTGTGTGCGTCTCTCTCCCCCATTCTCTGTGTGTGTGTCTCTCTCCCCCATTCTCTGTCTCTCTCTCCCCCATTCTCTGTCTCTCTCTCCCCCATTCTCTGTGTCTCTCTCTCCCCCATTCTCTGTGTCTTTCTCTCCCCTATTCTCTGTGTCTCGCTCTTCCCCATTCTCTGTGTGTGCATCTCTCTCCCCCATTCTCTGTGTGCGTCTCTCTCCCCCATTCTCTGTGTGCGTCTCTCTCCCCCATTCTCTGTGTGTGCGTCTCTCCCCCATTCTCTGTGTGCGTCTCTCTCCCCCATTCTCTGTGTGCGTCTCTCTCCCCCATTCTCTGTGTGCGTCTCTCTCCCCCATTCTCTGTGTGTGTCTCTCCCCCATTCTCTGTGTGTGTCTCTCCCCCATTCTCTGTGTGTGCGTCTCTCTCCCCCATTCTCTGTGTCTCTCTCTCCCCTATTCTGTGTGTCTCACTCTTCCCCATTCTCTCTCTATCTCTCCCCCCATTCTCTGTGTCTCTCTCTCCCCCATTCTCTGTGTCTCTCTCTCCCCCATTCTGTGTGTCTCTCTCTCCCCCATTCTCTGTCTCTCTCTCTCCCCCATTCTCTGTATGTGTGCGTCTCTCTCCCCATTCTCTGTGTATGCGTCTCTCTCCCCCATTCTCTGTGTGTGCGTGTCTCTCCCCCATTCTCTGTGTGTGCGCGTCTCTCCCCCATTCTCTGTGTGTGCGTGTCTCTCCCCCATTCTCTGTGTGTGTGCGTCTCTCCCCCATTCTCTGTGTGTGCGTCTCTCCCCCATTCTCTTTGTGTGCGTCTCTCCCCCCATTCTCTGTTTGCTGCCTCTCTCCTCCCCCCATGCTCCCTCTCTCCTCCCACCATGCTGCCTCTCTCCTCCCCCCCCCCCATGCTGCCTCTCCTCCCCCCCCCATGCTGCCTCTCTCCTCCCCCCCATGCTGCCTCTCTCCTCCCCCCCATGCTTCCTCTCTTCTCCCGCCCATGCTTCCTCTCTTCTCCCCCCAAGCTGCCTCTCTTCTTCCCCCCCATGCTGCCTCTCTTCTCCCCCCCATGCTGCCTCTATCTTCCCCCAATGCTGCCTCTCTCCTCCCCCCATGCTGCCTCTCTCCTCCCCCCATGCTGCCTTTCTCCTCCCCCCCATGCTGCCTCTCTCCTCCCCCCCCATGCTGCCTTTCTCCTCCCCCCATGCTGCCTCTCTCAACCCCCCCCCCATGCTGCCTCTCTCCTCCCCCCCATGCTGCCTCTCTCCTTCCCCCCCATGCTGCCTCTCTCCTTCCCTCATTCTGCCTTTCTTTTCCCCCCCATGCTGCCTCTCTCCTTCCCCCCCATGCTGCCTCTCTCCTTCCCCCCCATGCTGCCTCTCTCCTTCCCCCCCATGCTCTTCCCCCATGCTGCCTTTCTCCTCCCCCCCCATGCTGCCTCTCTCCTCCCCCCCCCATGCTGCCTCTCTCCTCCCCCCCATGCTGCCTCTCTCCTCCCCCCCATGCTGCCTCTCTCCTCCCCCCATGCTCCCTCTCTCCTCCCCCCCATGCTGCCTCTCTCCTTCCCCCCCCATGCTGCCTCTCTCCTTCCCCCCCCATGCTGCCTCTCTCCTTCCCCCCCCCATGCTGCCTCTCTCCTTCCCCCCCATGCTGCCTCTCTTCTTCCCCCCCATGCTGCCTCTCTTCTCCCCCCCATGCTGCCTCTATCTTCCCCCAATGCTGCCTCTCTCCTCCCCCCATGCTGCCTCTCTCCTCCCCCCATGCTGCCTTTCTCCTCCCCCCCATGCTGCCTCTCTCCTCCCCCCCCATGCTGCCTTTCTCCTCCCCCCATGCTGCCTCTCTCAACCCCCCCCCCCATGCTGCCTCTCTCCTCCCCCCCATGCTGCCTCTCTCCTTCCCCCCCATGCTGCCTCTCTCCTTCCCTCATTCTGCCTTTCTTTTCCCCCCCATGCTGCCTCTCTCCTTCCCCCCCATGCTGCCTCTCTCCTTCCCCCCCATGCTGCCTCTCTCCTTCCCCCCCATGCTCTTCCCCCATGCTGCCTTTCTCCTCCCCCCCCATGCTGCCTCTCTCCTCCCCCCCCCATGCTGCCTCTCTCCTCCCCCCCATGCTGCCTCTCTCCTCCCCCCCATGCTGCCTCTCTCCTCCCCCCATGCTCCCTCTCTCCTCCCCCCCATGCTGCCTCTCTCCTTCCCCCCCCATGCTGCCTCTCTCCTTCCCCCCCCCATGCTGCCTCTCTCCTTCCCCCCCCCATGCTGCCTCTCTCCTTCCCCCCCCCATGCTGCCTCTCTCCTTCCCCCCCATGCTGCCTCTCTCCTTCCCCCCCATGCTGCCTCTCTCCTTCCCCCCCCCCCATGTCTCTCTCTCTCCTTCCTCCCCCATGTCTCTCTCCCCTTCTCATGCTGCCTCTCCCCTTCTCATGCTGCCTCTCTCTCTCCCCCATGCTGCATCTCGTGTGTGTCTGTTCTGGTCCCTACCTGCCTCTGTGGAACATTGGGGGGGGCAGCCATCTTGAGCCCTGGCAGCAGACACCGAAGCTCCCAGTGTCTCACTGCTGGGGCTCCTCTGCCTCTAACCCCGCCCCCACCCTCTGCAGCTACAGTCAGACTTGCCTCTGCTCTGTTCCTGCATTCTCTGCTCTCTGCTGCCCTCCCTGCTCTGATGGCCAAAACCGGAACAGCCACAAAAAAAGGGACATTTTAAAGAATGCGGGGCAGCCAGGACAGGCATTAAAAAACCGGGACTGTCCCGGCTAAACCGGGACAACTGGTCACCCTAAGTATTTATTGATCTAATATATTTTCATTGCTACACAAAGGCTTTATGGTTTACCATTTAGGTTTAAGTAGATTTTTTGCCAGCAAGCTGTATAAAGGTTTGCGTTTGTGTTTCCATTTCTTGTTTTGGAGGGTCTGTTGGTCTGTGACTGCTATCATTACAATGACAATAACATGGTTATGTAGACGTTCACTTTTTAGTTTCTGCATTTTGGTATTGGATTACAAAAATGGCAAAACCATTTTAGGGTAAACCAGTAATTACTGGCCAGTGAGATGCACCAATACTTTTCACATTTCATGATTTCCTTTTGATTTCAGATCATACACCAAATAGTTGATATGTCCAGCACAAAGACCGGAGTTTTTAATGTGGTAATAGCGCATTGCTGCCAATCATGGATAGCTCAGCCTGAAACAACTATCACTACGGACTACCCATTCCTAAATGCAAAGCATTACATTGAGATGCTCACAGAGGCATGTTTGTTGGGGACTGTGTTCAGACGTGATCAAAGGTAAAGACGGAGTGTACACTTTTCGTATTTGAATAATGATTATTGCAGTATTGTAGCGTAAGAAGTGTCTTGAGTTAAATCAGTCAACAAATGTATTTCTTCTAGAAAAAATAAAATGTATTGATCTTTTACCAATGTTAGCCATGAGCCTGCCCCTGGTAGTTTGTTGCTGCTATTGTGGTAAGCACCTGAACCAGTGATCTTATAAAGATGTGTGAATTATGTACATTTGGAGAGACTGGAAACAAGGGCCGGTAAATGACAGATGAGGTTTAATACAGGTAAAGGTAAGGTTATGCACTTGGGAAACCAGAATAAACAGGCAATTTACAAATTAAATGGGGATAAATTAGGAGAAGCCTTGATGAAGAAGGATTTAGGAGTGCTTGTAGACAGCAGGCTTGGCAATAGTGACCAAAGTCATGCAGTAGCTGCAAAGGCAAACAAGATCTTATCTTGCATTAAATAAGCAATGAATGGAAGGGAAGTAAACATAATTATGCCCCTTTATAAAGTATTAGTAAGACCACACCTTAAATATGGATGGATACAATTTTGGACGCCACTCCATAGAAAATCCTTTGTGGAACTAGAGAGAGTGCAGAGAAGAGCCACCAAATTAATAAAGGGGACGGATAATCTGATTTATGAGAGGCTAGCTAAATTAGATTATTTTACATTAGAAAAGAGGCGTCTAAGAGAGATATGATAATTATATACAAATATATTCGGGGCCAATACATGGAGCTTTCAAAAGAACTATTCATCCCAAGGACAGTACAAACAACAGGGTTATCCCTTAAGGTTTGAGGAAAGGAGATTTCACCAGCAACAAAGGAAAGGGTTCTTTACAGTAAGGGCAGTTAAAATGTGGAATTCATTACCCATGGAGACTGTGATGGCAGATACAATAGATATCTTCAAAAAAAGGTTGGACATCTTTTTAGAAAGGAAAGGTATACAGGGATATACCAAATAAGTAAACATGGGAAGGATGTTGATCCAGGGAGTGACCTGATTGCCAATTCTTGGAGTCAGGAAGGAATTTATTTTTCCCCTTATGAGATATCATTGGATGATTTGTCACTATGGTTTTTTGTTTGCCTTCCTCTGGATTAATATACTGTAAGTACAAATATAGGATAAAGTATCTGTCGTCTAAATTTAGCATAGGTTGAATTTGATGGACATATGTCTTTTTTCAACCTCATCTACTATGTAACTATGTAATGCAAATTTTTAAGTGGCCGTCTCAGACTCTTTAACACAAAAAGGGCATTATTTTTCCTTTGAATAAATTATGACTTCTGTCTCCGAGGTACATATAGTACCTAATAATCTTTAACTACCTCTAAAAATCAATAGAAAAAGAAAGTTGATGAGTCAGGGCTGTCATCTCATCCGCATTAGTACAGTCTTCTTGTTCAGGCTACTTTTGGGAGTGTATTGGAGCACTCATCACAAAGTGCAGCATTATTATTTTTAGTGGCAAAGAGTTTGTCCTTTGAGTTACATAATTTAGGTGATAAGCTCTTCAGGGCTGGGACTCCCTTTCCTAATGTTTACGTTATGTTTGGAGCACTTATTACTATTATTTATTCCCATTATGTATTTTGGTATCTACAGTATCACTGCTGTGGAGCGCTACAAATATGGATGGCGCTATACAAATAAAGGGGTATATACAGTGGAAGATATTTTTGTCCTTCAATTGCTATAGTATTACAAAGATCACGTCTTCCTACCCTCTCACCCACACCTTCTGTTTCGGTTATCATGGAATTTTTTGAGCTGTACGAGTGCAGGCTACCAGCTCAATTGAAGCAATATGACATTATTAAATGCCACTTGGGCCCTAGAGGATTCTGGGACTTTTGACATTCTTAGAACAGCACAAGGACAGGAGAAAGGAAAATGTGGAGCATCCACTGTCATGTTATGTTTTACAGCTGTGCTAAAACAGACATGACATTAAACTTGTTCTTGTTTCCTTAAAAGGTTAATCCAAGATATGCATGCTTTTATTGACAATCTGGGGAATGATTGTGCAGCAAATGTTGCTGTAAAAAGGTAAGCTTATATTTGTTGCCTACTGACTGCTGGAGCTAGTGCCACTTTCAAACAGTTTTAAGTGAAGGGAGCGTAAGGTGTCAGAGAGTTATCGCTTTAGATGTTGTTTTCACTAGCACTACTGTTGAATAAAAAGTGAATGCAAATCATTAATGTGAGCGGTACATCAGTTACATCTGTGTGTGTATATATGTATGTGTGTGTATATATATATATATATATATATATAGCAACTGTAAATATTACTGTATGCTCATTTGCATGTCTTAGACAGGTCTGCAACCCTGTCTTTCCCCATTGTCACCCAGCATACAGCGCTTCCACTGCAGCAAGGGATTCTGGGAAATGACATGCAAATGAGCACTCAGTGCCACCTTTTGTCTCAAGCTCGTATTACACAAGCCAATCCTCAAGCCAATGCATGGTGTTTTAAACACAGCTTTTAGACAGAGATATATATATGTGTATGTGTGTGTGTATAAGTGAAAATTGATATCCTACTTACCAAATTTTCAGTTCCTGGATAGTCTCCATGGCCGTGTGCACCAATGGGTTAAGTCCCACCCTCTAGCTGAGATAGGACAGAATAAACTTCACATGTAGGACATAATTAGCCACACCTTTCCTTTCCAGGTAGTCTTGTAGTGTCAAAGCTGAAAATATAATCTTATAACATTAACATAAGTCCCCCCTAATCAAGGGATGGGATTGGTTCGCACTACCATGGAAACAATCTAGGAAATTACAATGACGTTAAATTGGATATCAATTTTCACTTTTCCTGGTCGTCCCATGGCAGTGGTCACCAATGGAAAGTGCACAAGCAGTACCAACATAAAGGGAGGGAAATAAAATACACCTTAAACCAGCGGGGCGCGAGACTCACTTCGGGGTTTACAGAGGCGCCCGCACGCTTCCCAAATGCATGTAACTTAATGCCTGGGAGCTGCAGGGCCTATGTAAACTTCTACTTACCTTGTTTCACAATCTCCTGGTCACGCGTCGCCATGGCAATGCGGCGTCAAATGACGCCGCATGGTCATATGACGTCGCGTTGACGTGGCAACGTGACGTCATGATGCCAAACTGTCTGAAGCAAGGTAAGCAGGGGGGGGTGCGAGGAGAGGGGGACAGATGGCAGGGGGGCGCAGGGAAAAAAGATTGCGCTCCCCTGCCTTATACCAGGAATACTGTAAAACATGACTATTTATTCATAGCCACAACAGATTGTAGTACTTTGCGCCCAAAACGTGAATCTGCTGATGCTTCAACGCCTAAATGATAGTAAAAAGGTAAGCTTTACTAATGATAATTCCCACACGCGCATGCTGCGTTCCTGCACTCGTTCCTCTGAACGCCTCAGGAGTAAATCTGACACTCTCGCAGACTTCTTTCACTACAAATGTATGCTATCCTGTTTCAACTCTTCCCTCTTCACTAATCAACACGCACAAGTCTAATCTACGCCGACTCTTCTCTGTCTTTGACTCCCTACTCAGACCACCCTCTGCTGCCTGTTCTTCCTTCATCTCACCTCAGGACTTTGCTGACTATTTCAAGGATAAGGTGGAATCCATACGTCAGGCCATCTCCTCTGTATCCTCCTCCAATCCTACACCTGTTCCCAACTCTCCTCCTGCATTCCTTGACTCTTTATCCGCTGTCATAGAGGAGGCTGTGTCATTGCTGATCTCCTCTTCTCCCTCTACCACCTGCCCTCTTGACCCCATTCCCTCCTATCTTTTAAAACCTCTTGCTCCTACTATAATCCCTATGCTCACACACATTTTAACTCCTCCCAATACTCTGGTACCTTTCCCTCTTCCTTCAAACATGCAACAGTTATACCATTACTGAAAAACAGCAAGCTTGACCCTACCTGTCTTTCTAATTATCGACCTGTCTCCCTCCTGCCTTTTGCCTTTAACCTCCTTGTATTCTCTTGCTTGCTCCATTTTCTCAACAACTATCTGGCTTCCACACTGTTCACTCCACTGAAACAGCCCTCACTAAAATAATTTATGACCTCTATGCTGCAGAAGACAGAGGTCATTACACTGTGCTCATATTACTCAACCTTTCTGCAGCATTTGATACGGTGGACCACCCTCTTCTCCTTCACATTCTCAATACTCTTGGCATTCGTAACAAAGCTCTATCCTGGATCTCCTCTTACCTTTCCCATCGTACTTTGAGTGTCTTTTACTAACACCTCCTCTATCGAGCTCTCTGTGGGGGAACCCCAGGGCTCTGTCCTGGGATCCCTTCTCTTTTCTCTTTACACACTCTCTAGGTGACAATCACATCTATTGGGTTCAAATATCACCTCTATGCTGATAACACACACATTTACTTTTCTACCCCTGACCTTACACCTGCTGTACAGACTAAAGTTTCTGAATGTCTCTCGGCTTATCATCCTGGATGGCCCTCCACAGACTTAAACTTAACATGGCAAAAAGAGAGCTCCTCATACTTCCTCCCAAACCTGGCCCTACTACATCCTTCAACGTTACTGTTGGAAGTACTATCATTCACCCAGTAGCCCAAGCACGCTGCCTAGGGCTCACACTCGACTCCTCTCTCACATTCTCTTCTCACGTTCAAAAGGTATCAAAAAAATGTTGTTTTTTCCTCTGCAATATTACCAAGATACGCCCTTTCCTCTGTTGCTCGACTGCAAAAACTCTGATCCTCATTCTCTCCCGTCTCGACTACTGTAACCTCCTGTTGTCTGGCCTTCCTGCTTTTCGCCTACAATCTATCCTAAATGCTGCTGCCAGAATCACTCTACTATTTCCGAAATCTGTCTCAGCGTCTCCCCTGCTGAAATCCCTCTCATGGCTTCCCGTATCACACTCTCAATTCTCCTCCTCACTTAAAGCTTTACACTCTTCTACTCTTTCTTACATCTCAGCCCTAATTTCTCACTATACAGCATCCCGACTCTTGCGTTCTGCTCATGGATGTCTTCTCTCTAACCCTTTTGTATCTAAAGCCCTCTCCCGCCTTAAACCCTTCTAACTGACTGCCCCCACCTCTGGAATGCCGTTCCCCTTAATATCCGACTAGCACCCTCTCTATCCACATTTAAGACCCACTTCAAAACACAACTGCTTATGGAAGCATATGAGTAGCTCCATGGCTGATAATTAACATCTCATACATAAAGCTTGGCCCCTTGCAGACGCACACTTTCCAGAACGCCCTCCTACTGTCTCGTTCTTCCTACCAACCAATTAGATTGTAAGTTCTTCGGAGCAGGGACTCCTTTTCCTAAATGTTACTTCTATGTCTGAAGCACTTCTTCCCATTATGTGTTATTTATATTATTTGTTATTTATATGATTGTCACATATATTACTGCTGTGAAGCGCTATGTACATTAATGGCGCTATATAAGTAAAGACATACATACTTCTGATAAACGTGTTGTCTGACGATCAGACTGCTGCCCTGCACAAATCAGTGGGTGATTATTGAACCTTCACTGCCCGGGATGCGGCCATTGATCTGGTCGAATGTGCACTTAGACGTTCTGCAGCCTGCCTTCCTTGAACGGAATAAGGCTTGATAATACCCCATATTATCCAGTGACCTATAGTTGCTTTGGATGCCGCTTGTCCTTTTCTTGCTCCTGACGGGAGAACGAAGAGTCTATCTGACCTTCGGAATGAATTTGATCTAACAAAATATTGCTTCAGACATCTCACTACTTGCAGCGTGTCCAGAGCTTTCACATTATCCCCAACCGGATTTGGATAAAACGAAGGCAGCATGATCTGGTTGAGATGAAAAACAGAGATGACCTTCAAAAGAAATTGATGTATTGGTCTCAGAACCACTTGGTGGAAAATTAGAAAAGGCTCTTTAATTGATAATGCCTGTAGTCCGCTGATTCTTCGTGGTGAAGTAACTGCTACCAGAAGAACCATCTTCAAGATGAAGATTGCAGAAGAGGTTTGAACAGAATCTTTGTCAATGCATCTAAGACGAATGGTAAGTCCCAAGGCGGAATTAGGAAACATGGCTTGATCTAGTGCACAGCTTGGAAGAAACGCACCATTAGATCCATTGATGCAAATTATCTAACATCGCTGATAAGGATGTTACTTAGACCCTTAGCGTGTTGATACTGAATAATTTTTCTGGACCTGACTGCAGGAATTCTAAAATAAATGATACCAAGGATTCCAGAAATCAAATTTGAACCGGTTGCACTATAGGCAGAAGCGATTCCACACTCTGTAATAAATTCCTTATGTATTTGCTTTCCTTGCTGCCGTCAGGGTCTCTATGATGTTGTGAGATAATCCTTTTCTCTGCAACATGCTCCGCTCAATCGCCAAGCCGTCAAAGCCCATCTCCCTGGACTGGGATGTTGAATTAGGCCCTGTGATAGAAGGTCCGGCAATATTGCTAATCATCACGGCTCATCCTTTAGTACAGGGGTCTCCAAACTCAGTCCTCAAGGGCCGCCAAAGGCTGGCTTTTATGGATATCCCTGTTTCAGCACAGGTGGCTCAATCAGTGTCTCAGTCAAGACTGAGCCACTGATTGAGCCACCTGTGCTGAAACAGGGATATCCATAAAAGCCGGTCTGTTGGCAGCCCTTGTGGACTGAGTTAGGAGACCCCTGCTTTAGTATGTTGATTAGTAGTGGGGACCAAATCCTCTGAGGCCAGAATGGTATTATTGCCAACACTTCTGCTCTTTCTCTTCTTATCTTTCTTATAATGAGAGGGAGAGGTAATCCGGTGCCACAGCAAACAGCAAGTCTAACTCCAACTCCGGTAGTACAAAAAGCTTGGACGAAACGCGTAGAGGAGGAGGCTGTGTTGCATTCTGCTGTTTTTAGTGTGTGTTTGTAGACGGACGTTCACAGAGGTACACAATTGGAGTCGTTATAATGTGAAATTATAATAGGCTTTATTGTGCCTTGTCCTTTTTATCAGGACATTATCCAAACACAGGGGGGAACAAAGCTTCCATTCACTTGGGAGTATTTCTAGTGAAATCCTTGCAATTAGTTCACATCTCCATTAGTTAAGCATTTCTCCCATCCCAAACACATAGCATGAAAATAAGCAGATATAAGCATTCTCTTAATAATGAAAGTCTTATCTGTTTATCAGCTGTAGAGTAAGCTTCTCTGCTCTCCTGGAACCGCACCCGTGCGTGCACAGAAAAATATCAGCATCCAGGTTTAGAAGACTTATTGGGTGTCTTGCAATCAGCTCTGCTGTGTGGCTGGCAGAACTCAAGACATTGTGGTGTCTCCAAAGGTCAGCTCTCAGTCAGAGGTAAAGAGAGTCACTTCCTGTCTCAAAGGCAGGCTTTTTGTAAACAATCTAATCAGGCAGGTGATGTTTAGTAATTAACTACCACACTGCTAGATTAAAGGAACATTACTGAACAGGGATAAGTCCCCTGTTACAGTGTTCAATAAAGCTTTTTGTACTACCAGAGTTGGAGTTAGACTTGCTGTTTGCTGTGGGACCAGATTACCTCTCCCTCTCTTCATATGCTTTCCTTGCCGGATGCACGCTGCGGGAACCGAAGCAAAGGAGCAACAAGATCCCAGACGGATGAGCTGACAGGGGTAAGCTTACTGCCCCTGAGCCCCGACCTTTATAGTGGTTTCCTCCATGCTCCGTTTTGTTTCCCTTACAGCCATTAACACCATCAAGTGTTTATTTATCCAGTAACACACCTGAGCTCTTGACAGTGTTACACTTCTTATCTTTCTTATAACCCTTGGAATCAAGGGTACCGGAGGGATATATATGCCAGGGTAAAGTCCCACTTGACAGTGAAAGCGTTCATGTAGGCTGCTGCTGGATGAAATTCTCTCGAGCAGTACTTTGCTACTTTGCTGTTTGAGGCTGTGGCCATAAGGTCAACTTTTGGGGTATCCCATAACCCGGAACCCCGCTACATAGACGCATTCTGCAACGACTTTCTCCGCCAAACCCACTCTGAAACTTACAGTCTAGAAATCTCCCGATCCCAGCATCCCCGGAAAGAAAATAAAAGAAAATCATGTTCCTTTAACAGATCCATCACTCTTGTGAGGTGTTGCAAAAAAATGCCTCTGTCTTTGTCCTTTTATAAGGCTGTCGTCCAGATAAAGAAAAATATGGACTCCTTCCCTTCTGACCTGCTATCAGGACTTTCGTAACAACTTTTGGCGAAGTCGCAAGACCAAAACGCAATGCCACAAATTGATAATGGTTCTGACCAACTGCAAACCTTGGGTATTTTTGGTGTGATCCTGCAAGAGATCCCCATCCAATCTCCGGGATCTACTGCGGCAATCAGCAAGCTCAGTGATTCAATTCTGAATTCTGGGAAATGTGTTGACCCTTTTTAGGTCCAACACGGCTCTGAAGGTGCCGGTTTTCTTTTGGACCAGGAATATTATTGAATACATTCCACATCCTCTCTGATTCCAAGGCATCGGTATCATAAAACTGTTCTTTAACAGATCTTTTACACTTTGCCTGAAATTCAAGCTGCTTGTATGTTCTTTGTAATCTTTGAAGAATGGAAACTGTTTTTCTCTGGGTGTTCTCTGAATTCGAGGAAATACCCTCTGTTGATAATACTGATGACCAAGAAATCTGTGATGGATTGAGCCCATGTTTCCTGAAAATATTGGAGTCTGTCTCCCACGATTGTCGGATGATCTCCCCTTCTCTCATGCATATCTATATGAGGATCTATGTCCCTTTGAGGCACTTAAAAGACTACTCTGTCCTCTCCATGCCTGTGATTTTGAATGAGTTATTCCCAGCCTATATGTGGTGAAGTCTCTGAAGCCCATTCTTTCATTTTGTATGAATGGTCCCACAACTCTTTTTGCTCTTCTTTGTTGGGAAATCCAGTGTAGCTTCTGCAATGAAATCTGTAGCTAGCTTGATCTCTGAAAGCGCATTGTTGATCGATGCTCGATTGACACCCTTCTACAGAGTTTCTTCAGTGTTGCAGATCCACAAATGTATTGCTCTGGAACCAGCGGTGGTTGTTATCCTCGGTCTGCAGGCGGCTCTTAATGCCACAAACGACTTTCTAAAAGCATTCTCCAAACGTCAATCCATTAGATTGCGAAAAGATGCTGTATCATCTACCGGCAATGTCATCTTCCTTGCGACCCTGCTAACAGCTGCATCCACCTTTTAGAGGGTTATCTCAGCCTTCCATTTCCTTTGCTTCAAAAGCATACATCCATGTACTTTTCCTATTGATTGAAACCTTATCAGGCAGGTCCCACGCTTTTCTTATGATCTCCTTGATAACCTTGTGGACGGGAACGGTCCTTAACTTTCTTTGACGTCCTCCAAACATCCTATCTTTGATGTCGAAAGGCTGATCCTTATCGTCAATTTGTAAAATATCTTTTACCGCTTTTATTAGTGGCTCAACCAAAACTAGATCAAAAGATGACTAATTCGTTCAGTCATCCTCTTCAGATGACTCGGGTTCCCTCTCAAACATCCTGCACTGATCTTCTTCTGAATCATCTGATGATGATATCATTGTCCTCTTCAGACTAGTACATGATCTTTGTCGCTTGTGACCTTTGACTCTGGACTGAGACGATGCAGCCTTTATGCCCTGCGTCACTGCATCCTTCATCCTTCTAAATAAATTCTCCATGGGTTATGCAGATTCTTTGGCTGTTACTTTAAGGCAGCCATTGCAGAACTTCTTGCCCTCCAGTGCTAGGTTGTGGCAGGCTGTGCACTATTTAGTCATCCTAGCCGCCCTTTTTTTTAACTGCAGGCTCAACTGGTCTGGCAAACGCCTCCTCTGACTGGATGCCTGGGATACTGAATAGAACAATCATGAGTACCATTCATCCTATTTTGCAACAAAAAAAGTCAAAAATTAACTAAGTAACTTCGTTGGTCTTACCTTAGCCTCTTAGGAATAGTAGTCTTAGAGGCAGGCTCCATTGTAGCTAATAAACCCAGGCTCGGATGAACGCACATCTTCTCCTGTGAGCTTTCCGGTAACTTGCTCAGTTCAGGGCAGCAGTGAAGGCTCCATGCTGCTTGCCTCTTGTACTTCCTGGTTTGCTCACATGGATTCATGTCATGTCATGGATTCATGACATCACAATCACGTGAGACTGGGCCTCCAAGCATGCGTTTGGTAAGTTCAGGCAGGCGCTGTGCGTCCCTGCCCGTGCAGCCAGCTGATTTTGCCTCTTTCTGCAGAGGGGAGACGCACACATCCTGATCCCCAAACCGCAGCATTTTTCTCTGCTGCTGCCTGTGTGGCTTTCGCAGCATAGCCAGTTTCAGGCTTCCACCCGTCTGCTCACCACAAACAGGACAGGACAGGACCGCAGGGCTGAGGTGGGGATGTTAGAGTACACCGACCAACAACTGCGCAACCGCGTCCGGATTTCAGAGTCGTGATCGTGTAGCTGGTTCAGGGTAGGAGAGGTCAGATTAGTCATGATAATCGCTGTGGTCTAGGATTGGAGAAGTCAGATGGTCATTGTGCGTAGCCAGGGTACAGGAGTAAAGAGGTCAGAATGGTCGTTGTGCGTAGCCGAGGTCCAAGGGTCAGAGAAGGTAGAAGTCGGGGTACAAGCTGAGGTCAAACGTAACAGATAAACAAGGCAGAATGCAAAGGCAATAGCAGGACAGCAGGATGCTTGAGGCAAGCACTAGAAACATAAACAAGGTTTATGCTCAGCCAATTTGCCTAGGGGCTGGCTGAGCATATAAAGCACAGGGAGCCAATGGGAAGGCTGCAGGCAGTGAGTCATCACACATAGACTGTGTACTGAAAGGCAGGGGCGGAGTGTATCCCAGCTGTGGAGTAATGAAGGGAGTTAGCATTAACTCCTCGAGTGTTTCTGGTCATGCGATGCCGCCGTGTATTGGAGACAGGAGCGTCCTCCGTTGCGCCACGGAAGGTGGTGCGGGGGCGGAGCCTAGGTCCGGTGCCGGCAGGAGTATTGCAGCACTCGCGTGAGGGGCTTCACAGGATATGTCACGGGAGCGGGACCCAGGTCCTATCCCACACCGTCAGGCAAGCACATGCAGGTGTTCGAGTGTCTGGTCTTAAGTGGGAGAGAGAGACTGAGAACTCCCCTGGTTAGGACTGAAAAAGGCAGTCAAGTTATGCCCCCAAATCTCTAGTAACAATAAACAAACAAACTCTACCTTTGCTAGTAAGACAGAAAAAAGACTTCCTGGAAAGAAGTGTGGCTAATTATAGGATCTCCTACAGTTGTAAGAGTTTTTTTCTGCCCAATCTCAGCTAGAATGTGGGACTTAACCACTGGTAGGGTGACCATATTTTTCCCAGGACAAATCTCGCTCATCCACGAAGTGCAAGCACAAATCGCGCATGTGTGGTCGGGACATTTAGTTCGATACCAGGACAGAAGGCAAAAAACTGGGACGTCTGGTCACCCTACCCATTGGTGGCCACTGCCATGGGACTACCAGGGGGAAAATTTTTTAAAAAGTGTGTGTGCGCGCGCACCCTGGCCTGAGAGCTATTTAGTCGGAATTACAATCAAATAGCTGTAATGGTTCTTCCCCGAGTCCATGATGGAATAACATTTCCTTTAATCTTTTTAATTGAGAGATTGACAGACAGCCCCTGTTTCTCTGCAACAGTCCGTTCTAAGAAAAGGAAAACACAAATCTAAAAATGTAATAGCGCAAGTGTTCATGGTATGTACTATACACATATATTTGTAAGTAACAATATCTGAACAGTTGCCTCAAAAGCTTTGTTTTTAAATTCTACCTTGTCATCCTTTTATATCTGTGTCCAATTCGTAGCAATTTATTTATTTTGTGTTTTATTCTTAAGACATTTGCAGATATTTTCTAATTATTTGCACACAATATAAATATACAATGTGTTTATAAATTATTAAATGATTAAATGTTTAGCAAATATGCCATTTTTTTCTGTCCTCTGTTTGTCATCATTTTAGTAATTTGAAAATGTACATCTGTCAATATTTTACAGCATCAACAGAGATGAGCACTCTGTGAGAGTTTGTGCTGTTACATTTATTTGCTTGTTGGATGGATCAAATTCCCTTCACAAGGACTTTCTGGAAGATCTTGTCATTCAGTTGCTAAACAAGGTATAATGACTTTAGTTTTTATGCCGCTTTTTGTTTTACGGTTTGATTGTCATATATGCAACTCCCTGTTCAGTGTATCTTTGTTACAGTACGATATTTATGTACGGTTAGTGAGTATTGATTCATTTCGTCAGGGTAACTCCTTTTAACCTGTATATATTTAATTCTATGAGCAAGCTTCTTTTTGAGAAGGGCTGTTTTAGAAGCGCAAAGAAAAAATAGAAAGTTTCTATTTTATTAATATCAGCCTGTGAACTAATGTTTTAAGGACTTATGATCGCTATGTTGAAGAACTGCTCTATGACTCGGTGATGACAACGACATTAGACATTGAATTACATTTGTTCATACATACATGCCAACAAATTTAAAATGATATTGGATTTTCCTTGATGCATTTGGTTTTATTCTTGGTAATTAGGCTGTGAGCCAGAAATTTCCAATGACTAAAACATTTTACTAATTAATACCCTCAATCAAGGCAAGTTTCTGTGGGGTTTCCTGTGAAACAGGCCTCAAAGTAGAGGTGCCCCAAAGACTCCAGATTTTAACTTTTGGGGGATCCCTGTAATTCGGCACGTTGGTCCTATAGGATCTTTATATAGTGGGTATTGGGGAGAGAGGCGTAATTGGCTTGACTGGTGCTGTGCAAACTTGCCCCAATGTTGATGTCTGTACTCTTTTAGAAATGTATACACCATTTTGTCAAGCAATGTAAATGTTACATTTACGGTACGTGATAAAAATAATGTTGTTCTGCATTAATGTTTCTATGTCTACTGCCAATTTTTTAATAATTGCTTTTTTTCCCCCTCAGGACGTGCTTGTTTCCAAGACAAAAACTAGATATTATGGAAACTCTTTGCCGCACCGAGTGAAAAACAGGTTGTGGCAAACTCTTTTAATTCTTGTTCCAAAGCTTGATCAGGTAAACAATATTGATATGACTTTTAAATATAATGTATTTTATGTTTTTATTACCTTTGAGTTGTTGCATATTGTCATTCACAGTAGTTCTCCAGGTGAAGTACAGTGTATGTATTCCATTTGATGATTATCTAAACGTATACCATCATAGCCTGTTTCAGAGGGCTCTTAGGCCACGCTTATAGTGCCGGCGATGCGGCGCCAACCGAAAACAAATGCATTGTCGCCGGCTCATGCGCTTATAGTAAGCGAGACGGCGGCAAAGCGACGTGATTTTTGGTAGCCGTAATTATTTGATTTTTCAGGGGCTATCGCCTCATGTGACAGCCCCTGAACCAATCAGGAGCCTTGTCGCCCGCGACGCGGCCGCAAAGCAAAATACAACTTACGCTTGCGGCGACGGGTGGCGTCACGCGTCGCCGTTGCCGGCACTATAGGCGCGGCCTTACAGTGAATCCCTTCATGTATATATTATAGAAATTATTACATACTGTAGTTACATAGTAGATGAGGTTGAAAAAAGACAAACGTCCATCAAGTTGAACCGATGCTAAATTTAGACAACAGATACTTTATCCTATATCTATACTCACTTATACTGGCACTTGTGGATCTGTAGTTCTGCCTGTGCTGGAAGCAATCGTTATTTTAATCTCCTCCCCTCTTCAGTATCCATATCGGATATTTTCATTTTGGTGGGAAACGTGTCATAAAATATAGAAATAAGGTTATTTAAGATATATTGCCTTACATTTGAGATCACTTATTACACCAAAATATTGTATTACATTTTCTTCCCCCAGAATTACGAATGTTCCTCTAATTCTGGAATGTGACTTTAAACCAAAAAAAATTAAAACAAGATCTGTTTTCTTTCTTTTAACAGAACTTTTTGTCTGGAATCATTGAAAGGATTTTCCAAGCTGGATTTAGCAACAATCAAGCATCAGTGAAATATCTAATCGAATGGGTCATAATACTGATACTTTATAGGCATCCCCAGTTCCTTCAGAAATTCTGGGATTGTTTCTGCTATGTAAGTTGGTAACTAATTTGATATGAAGGGATAGAACTTTAATATTGTATTGCGTGACTTTTAATTGTAAATGATTACTGCAAACAGCAAATCGTAAAATCGGTTTGATTTTCATTAAATTACTGATTGACAACATTTTCCCCACGATATCTGGTTTAATCATATAATTATTAAATGTTGCAAAAGAAAGAGTTGACCGGACCACTCACCCTGGAAAATCCTGGATGTTCTTAAATCCAATGAGTCGCAAGGTGCATGTAGGGAAAATATATATATTTTTAAAAAGTGGACCCAGAGGGGATCCGAAAAAGATCCCCCCAAAAATGCACTCAATGCTGGTATTCGCAACAAATGTTATTAGGACTGAGTATGTCTGTGAGACATAATAGCTCCACAGGGCTGGTCTCGTAACCAGAAAGTCAGCTACTATTAAAATAAAAATAATAAAACTTTATTACATTTAAAGATAATACATAGTGAATAGTCTCCTCCTCCCTGATGAAGTGTGACCTACACACGAAACAGTTGACGTCACAATGGTGACGTCAGCGGAACAGTGACACCGCCTCCAAATACCCTGGTCATATGGCTTGTATACCGTGTTTCCCCCTTGCTTTCTATGTTCCTCCGTGACCAACATTATTTGTTAGTGACGGTGTTGTGGATATTATATGGAGCCACGGGATTGCGGTAGCATTAGCAACACTGTTGCGTTCCTCTAACATGCTAAACCTATTGAAGGGACCCTAGTAGCTGCATTCTATCAACCGTGGCAGCATTATTATTTTGATCTATGTACGCTGGATACCACACAAACAGGGACCGCACATTTATATACATACCGAGCCCGACAGTGGCACAGTCTTATGTACTCCCTAATTGAGCGGCATCAGATACTCTGTATTGTGTACATATGATATATAGCTATATATTGCTTACAGTGGAAAGATACCTACACAGGCATTCTATTGAGCTATTGCTTGATCTATCTATACCCTATGCATATCTATCTATATGTACCTGTCCACAAGACTCAATATCCCTTGGCTTTAACATTTGCTGCATACTTTCCATATAAGGTAATAGCCTTACTTCAGACTCTTGCTTGATATTGAGCCCTAAGTGACTCGCATCCTACAGGGTGCACTACTTGGTCACCTATTTAGGAGTCACCTAAGTGTACTATACATAGTGGATACCTATCTTTGATCACATATCCTACACTAGGACGGTCGGATATTCACTGGAGACATGCTCTTATATATATATATATACATATTAGCCATATCTACAAACGCTTATTTACACGTTTTAGATTTCTCTATATACTTCAGTATATCACCACACTGCCGCTCAACAATAGGGATTTTAACCGTCACTGTAAATAATAACTACAGTATTCACTGTGTATTATCTTTAGATGTAATAAAGTTTTCGTTAGTAGTATCTGACTTTCTTGTTACGAGACCAGCCCTTTGGCGATATTATGTCTCACGGACATACTCAGTCCTAATAACATTTTTGCTAATACCAGCATTGAGTGCATTTTTTGGGGGATCTTTTTCGGATCCTCTCCCCACTTTGTAAAAATATAATTATTAAATGTTGGTAAGAGGCCATTCTTACCGCACTCCTCCCATATATCTTCAGTGCTTCTCTGATCGTAGCTTGTTCATGCTGGCTGGAGGGATGAGCAGAATCTCCCCTCCAACATCAAAAATAAGTCCCCTCTTGTTCGCCGCACTGTTCAGTCACAAGTCTTTTAGTTGAATATTTCAACATTTTATTTTGCAGAAGTTTTATCAAACGCACAATGTTTCGGGCAAGCCCCCTTCCTTACGTTCAATATTTAAAGTTATTTTTGATATTAAATGTTGGTACTGTAATTTGTTATGCATCTTTGACGACCCAAGTATAATTTTCAGTGTTTAGAAAGCTCAGATTTATGTGCCAAAAATCATATTCCCCTGTTCAATATGCTTGGAATCCATCTTCCCCTTCAGAAAGATTTAAGCTCCCTTCATATGAAAAGCATAGGAAAGACCAGCGCTAACTCTCATAAGAATAAACTTTAGTATAAAATTGGTAGGAAGATCAATAAAACAACTGCAGCTCCTTCCATCTTTAGGGATTTTCCCCTTAATACACCATTTAACATTAGTTGTTTCAATCACTAGTATCTTCAGGGTTTTTCCCTTTTATACCTTATACCACAATAGTTGTTTATAATACTTCTATTTTCACAAAATAGTTTAGAGCGCACTGTTTTACACTCCCTTCATATAAAGCAACGGGTAGATGATTTCACAACGTATTGAGTAGTATCCTTAGGCTGAATCCATAGGGACTTCAGCCGCGCGGAGGCTGAGGAAAGCGGGTGCATTCCCTGGCCTTAGTCCGTGCGCCGTCCGAGGGCGTGTCTAGGGGACGTCACGGAGCTGGTTCACCCTCATTGGGCGAACCACTCACGTGACTGGCCCATCGCTCCCCTTAGTGCGCAAACTAAAAAAAAATTAAGAGCTACGCCTGCGGAAGCGTGCACAAGCTCCTGCTAAAGCCGCTCTCATTGCGGCTGCATGGGCTCACTGGTAAGTGTGAGTGCGGCTCAGCGGGTAAGCGCTGACCATGCCCTCGGCCTTAGAGTTGAGAGATCACTAGGAGCTGGCACTTGAACAGAGTCCTCTCTCCCTCTTCAGAGGCCAGTCCGTAACTGCCAGGCAATTCCTTCTCAAATTCACAAAAGCCCATCATATCTTTATATATTACATTTTGGTAAAAGTTACACAATTTCACTGCTTGTTTAACTTTCACATTCCTTTTTTCTCAGACTGAAGAAAAGATTAAGACGAGTGTTTGCACATTTTTGTCTGTGTTGCCTCACTTTGATGTGATTATTGAAAAAGTACCAGAAAAGGTATGAACAACTGTTAATCTAGTGTAACTAGTACAAAACGTGTGAGAATTAGATTTGGTTATTAATACTTTGGCACATATGAGGAATGAGCCCACTTAGTAAATATTTTTTTCCATTACAAATTATTTTACTTTTCCTTCCTCATGCCACTTGTGAAAAAAATCTGTTTTTCTATTTTGTTAAAATCAGCCTATCTATATCTATATAATTGAAAACGTTGTATGTTGGCTGTTCTTATGGGCAATCTGATTGGTCCGTCGGTCTGTCACTCAGCCTCTGACCAATCAGATTGCTCTGTGGCTCCGCCCCCGCACGCCTCTCATTGGCCTGCGTGGCTCTGTGATGTCACCCAACTGCCACTCTCTTCTCCCAACCCACAGCTCACCTTCCCCCCTCCTGGTGTCCGTCACTCTCCCCCGTCAGCTGTACAGGCCCCGTCCCTTCCCTGCTGAGCCGGAGCCCCCTCGGCGCGTGTCCGTCACTCTCCCCCGCCAGCCGGACAGGCCCTGTCCCTTCCCTGTTGCAACCGGCGGCTCGCGTAGGTGGAGAGAGGGGGCGCGTGCGCAGCACTCCCCGGACTTGAGGAGGAAGACCAGAAAAGGGCTAGGCGGGGGCTTTGTGCTCTGGAGCCCCCTCGGCACGCCTTCCCCCGTCCCTTCCCTGCTGCAACTGGCGCTCACAGGTGGAGAGAGGGGGCGCGTGCTCAGCGCTTCCCGGACAGGAGGAGGGAGACCAGAGAAGGGCTAGGCGGGGGCTTTGTGCTCCGGAGCCCCCCTCGGGGCGCCTTCCCCCCTCCCGGTGTCCGTCACTCTCCCCCGTCCCTTCCCTGCTGCAACCGGCGCTCACAGGTGGAGAGAGGGGGCGTGTGCGCAGCGCTCCCCGGACGGGAGGAGGGAGAGCAGAGAAGGGCTAGGCGGGGGCTTTGTTGTTCTGTAACAGGGGAGGGGGCTTTGTGTGTTTGTGTGTGTGGGGGGACGACAGTGTGTGTGTGTGTAGGGGGGGGGGGCAGTGTGTGTGTGTGGAGGGGGGGGGGGGAACCTGTGTGTGTGTGGGGGGGGAGACACTGTATGTGTGGGGGACACACACTGTGTGGGGGGGGGGAAACTGTGGGGAGGGGTGGGGAACACTGTGTGTGGGGGGGCCCTGTGTGTGTGGGGGGGACGGGACAGTGTGTGTGTGTGGAGGGGGGGGAAAGTGTGTGTGTGGGGGGGGGCACTGTGTGTGTGTGGAACACTGTAGGGGGGGTCTGGAGCTGCGCAAGGGGGGGGGGGGGGAACCACAAAGAGAGAGCGGGGAGCGGAGAAACACACAGGGGGAGTGGACAAAGAGGAGGGAGCGGGACATTTTACTCCCGGGCAACGCAGGGTCTCTCAGCTAGTGAACTAATCTTTTCAATCCTTATGATCGCTTTGTTGACGAACCGCTCTATGACTGATCACAACGACATTAGACATGGAATCACTTTTGCACCATTTATTTTGCTACATACAGTACATGCCACCAAGTAGCCAACAAATATAAAATATTGTATTTTCCGTGGTGCATATTGTTTTATTCTTAGTAATTAGGCTTTCAGACAGAAATGTCCAATTCCAATGACTAAAACATGTTATTTGTATTTAGTAAACCTAAAACATCATGGGGCGAGTGAATAGCTCAGATCGAACTGATGTTTCATGGCTACAAACATGATCATATATATTTCTCATCTCCATGATGTTTTATATTTACTAGATACAATATTTTTTTCATAATGTGGACATTACTCTGTAATTGATATGTTAGAAATGCTGTGTTGAAAGAATACTCAATTTATACCAGATATCTTGCATCAAGAGTGTCCTGTAGAGGCCATACGTGTAAACGTGTTACATGTTCATAACTAGATTACTTATAAATTTATTTCAGCGTTGCATCAAATGCACTGAATCATACTCTTACATAGTTACAATCCTGAGTTTGACAAATTGTGTTTGTATTTATAAAATATTTACCAGGAGAAAATGCATTGTTGCCTCTCTTTCTCAAGTCCTGGGTACAGAATATTGTAATGCCAATAAATATTACATTTACTAACATGTTTAACATATGACACAATTGATGCCTTGAAAGGTCTTAAACAGGTGTCAACATTGACAGGTAAATTGTTCCAGAAGTACCATTGCTCCTTTATGTAGACAATTTGAAAAGAAATGTACTGTAAGCAAGAAAAAAAAAGTCTGCAAAACATCGTCCCTTGTTGCAGTTTCTACTGAAGAAGTTGGTTCTTACCACTATACTTCAAATAGACAAAAAATGAATGCAAACTATGCTTGAGGCATGAGGGGTAAATAATCCTTAATGCTTGCATATCACAGCATTTAACTGATACAGGTATTCTTGCAACCAACCATGTGGGTGTGTTTTATTATAAATATTTTATGTTGAATAATTGACCTATGAGTGCAAAGCGTTCTAAACCTTGAAGTTACAACATTTAATACATTTAAACCTTAAATGTTGAAGGGCTACAGAATAAAAATAATTAATATTGGATTACATATTTTTGTGATTTTGTGCCATTATTACATCGCATTTTGTGATCATTAATTTGCAGTGTTTTGGTTTTAAAATGTCTTGCCTCAGTTGCCAGTAGAAGAGGTGTAGTACCATATTCCTTGTATTTCTGCTCTCACATTCTAGATCGCAACCCTAAAGAAGGCTCTGGTCACTGTTCTGCAGTGGTGTTTCAATCACAACTTCAGTGTTCGACTTTATGCATTAATTGCTCTGAAGAAACTCTGGGCTATGTGCAAACAACAATATATAGAAGAATTTGAGGCATTATCAGCAGTAATTGAGTCCAGTCTTCATCAAATGAAAAATATACACGGTGGTGGGTTAGTACAACTCTTAAACATTTTTATTTCTGAAGCTCTATTAAATAATCAATGTATCTTATTATTATTGTAATTGAAAATTGCATGTACTGTGGTGAACTTGGTAGGAATGTATCTGTAATCTCCTTGAATTAAGGGTATGAAAATGACAACAATATTTACTATAAACTGCAGCTCCGGTTTATAGATAAACTATACCACAAAAGAATAGAATGAATAGAAGATATTATTATGGTTAAATTACTCTCACAAAAAGTGCTTCTTGAGGGAGCTGCTGCAGTATTTGAAGTGCCGTTAATATAGGAAAAGTGGACTGCAAACACCTACACCAAGACAGCCATGATTACTTTGGGCAAGGAGGCAGAAGAAAAATGTCACCCCAACAGCCCAATTGGAGTGTACTGCACAATTTATCATTTAGTTTGGTAATCCATAGAGAGTTCTACTAAGAATTAAAGATGTAGCACATTATTTATTTATTTAGAAAATGTTTTACCAGGAAGTAATACATTGAGAGTTACCTCTCGTTTTCAAGTATGTCCTGGGCACAGAGTTACAGTATGATGACAAATACAGGGTTACAAATACATGGTTATATTAAGTGAACAGAGTTATATATTATGTATAAAGACATTGCATGAACAGTTTAACATATTTTATCTTTTAGGTGTATGAAACAGTTACAGACCAGATTAAAATGTGAGACAGCTTTAGTTTTGAAAGAACTTAGACTGGTGGCGGCTTTGAGAGTCTCGGGTAGATTGTTCCAGGTGTGAGGTGCACAATAAGAGATGGAAGTGCGGCCGGATACTTCGTTGAACCTTGGGACCGCGAACAATCGTTTGGGGTGTGATCTCAGGTGATAGTGCTGCATGTGGTAGGGGTGAGGAGCTTGTTCAGATAGGTGAGTAGCTTGCCCAGAAAGTATTTAAAGGCAAGACAGGAAAGATGAACTTTGTGCCTAGACTCAAGTGATGGCCAATCTAGTTCTTTGAGCATTTCACAGTGATGTCTGGTGTTGTAGTTACATTGGAGGACAAGCATATTGAATTGTAGAGGGTGTCTAGTTTGCTAAGGTGAGTTTGGGGTGCTGTACCATATGCTATCTCCCCATAGTCTATAATTAGCAGTAGCATTCTGCTGTGCAATGTGCTTTCTGACCAGCGGACTTAGGGAGGATTTGTTCCTATAAAGTACACCTAATTTGGCATAAGTTTTGGATGTCCGTGTATCAATGTGCAACCCAAATGTTAAATGGGAGTCAAACCATATGCCCACACATTTAAAACTAGTAACAGGGGCTAGTATATTATTAGAGTTCGTTCTGATCTGTAGCTCTGTCATTGATGGCTTTAGAAATTTAGCCTTGGTCCCAAATACCATTGTTATAGTCTTCACAGTGGTTAAAAACAGTTTGTTTTGGGAAATCTAATTTTCAAGTCTCAAAAAATCAGATTGAAGTATGTGTTGAAGGTCAGAGAGGCTATGGCTGTGTGCATATAGGATTGTGGCATCCGCATACATGTGTATTGAAGCTTCCTTACAACTGTAGGAAGATCATTAATGAACACTAAGAAGAGTAGGGGCCCCAGAACAGAGCCTTGCGGAACACCACAGGTGATATCCAAGGGGTTGGAGTTAGTGCCCGAGATAGACACATGTTGGGATCTACCTCATAGGTAGGAATGAAACCAGTTTAAAGCATGCTTCCCTATTCGAGAGCACTGAAGTTTGTTTAGCAAGATAACATGATCAACAATATTAAAAGCCTTTGCAAAATCTAGGAATATTGCACCAGTTAGTTGTCCCAGTTCCATTCCACACTGGATCTCATTGCAAACTTTTAGGAGGGTAGTTACCGTGGAGTGTTTTGGGCGAAAGCCAGATTGGAATTGGCAAGGGAAATTTGTCTTGGTATAGCAATCACTTAATTGGGAGTGAACAGATTTTTCCATGACTTAGGATAGTATTGGGAGAGGAGAGATTGGCCTGTAGTTTGAGACAGTATTTTTGACCCCACTTTTGAAGATTGGGACAACTCTGGCAGTATTCCAGGTCTTAGGATATGGCCTGAAGACAAAATAGTGTTGATTAGGGAAGCAAGCGGTTTGGCAATGGCTGGGGCACCAAGTCGTAGGAACTTAGATTGCAGTAAGTCAGGTCCACATTGCCTGCTTAGTTTTAATTTGAGGAGCGCTTGTATAATCTCCTCTTCAGATACTGGAACAAATTGAAAATTGTGGGCAGTGTTGGGAGAGGGTGGGGCTATATGGGTACTCCCAGAATGAGGTTCATGTTTGTAGTTTGGGTTGAGTTTCGCTAATAAGTTAGTAGCACACCCCATAAAGTATTCATTGCATGCATTTACAATGTCGGTGGGATTTGCCAGAGTAATATCCTCCTTAATGATATTACATGGTTGTTGATGGCTAGAAGGCTGGAATATATTGTTGGTAGTGTAGTGTAATCTATAATTTTCTGCTGATAGCCTGTCCTGTTTGCAACATTAATTGCAACATTTTTTGAGTTATGGTACACGAAGTAGTAGGAAGTGAAATGTGGTTGGGGTTAAGAATTTAAAAACCTAATATAAGCTATATATTTTCCTGGAGTGGTGCAGTATATTGCAGGGTTAGTGAAGTTTTATGCCATTCTTAGTGTTCAGCTTTAAAAATGGGTTGACCTCGCCCACTCGTGCTCCCCCCGGGCTCAAACGGCCCAGCTTCCAGTCTGGCAAGAACAAGCACCTACCCCCCACGAGCCGCCGCGACAAGGCTAAGCCGATCAACGACCCCTCCAGCTTGGAACCTTGTTCCTTTCAAGATCAGCAGAGTAACATAATTCCATACTGCAACAGAACAGAGAAGCATTACCATCACATACAGTACAAGTCACCTGTTACAAATCCCCCGCCCACGCTTCGTTAACGATTACCGCTGGATTGCCCCAACCTAATTAAGGGGATGGGTGGGTGGGAATTCGCTGGCGGGAGGCAAAGAGGACTTGCCCCGCCAGCTTGGCCTTAAGAGGCCACGGTTGGCCCTCCCCTGAGCAGGGGGAGGGCGATGCGGGGACGGGCCAGAGGGGGGAAGGCCGCCCCCCCCCCCGGTCATGAAACCCTCCCGCCTAAGGCTGGGGGGGGTCGCTTGACCAGGGAGGCGGTCAGGCGGTCCCCCCCAAGCCCGCTTTGTCCCCTTACATAACCGAAATAACGACAGGAGACGGTAAACTGGAGGTAAAATTGGCCGCGGCTATTTTATTAATACATAAACTACGAGGGGTAAATGCCACTCCTCGCCAGAGTGTACTTTCCCCAGGAGGGGGAGAGGAGGGTCAGCCGGCGCTGCTGCCGTCTGCGCGAGTGGGTTATCGACGTCATGAATATCTGACCTCGCCCACTCGTGCTCCCCCCGGGCTCAAACGGCCCAGCTCCCAGTCTGGCAAGAACAAGCACCTACCCCCCACGAGCCGCCACCGATGACCCTATTTAACCCCCCTTAAACTAGGGTCGTGCCGCCAACCACTCCAGAACCCTCTCCAATCCCTCCTGTAGACTGAGATTAAACAGGTCAATCCCTACGTCTGACATGTGTACTCCATCGGCCCTCAACAAACCCCCTGCGCTAGCATCAAAATCCGGGTGTCTTATCCCCCAGCCCCCGCACTGCGCAACAAACCTACCCACCGCCCTGTTCACCTTTTTTCGTGCCTTATCTACCGCGCGCATCGACCTGGCCCCGCGCCAGGCCTTTCTATATACAATGTCTGACCAAATAAACTGCATGAACATCTGCGCCACGTCCCTCCTGATGGTCTCTATTAACTCAACCGTCCGCACCGCCGCCACGTCGTTCCCTCCCGCGTGGATGAGCAGGATCTGTGGTGGCTTCCTATCCCTTGCCAGCACCAATAGACGCGGTAGCAGCTGGTCCCACCGTAGCCCCCTTCCCCCCCACCAGAATACTCTCGCCTGCCCGCGCAAACCGAGGTCCGCTCAGTATGGCCGCCACACCGCCCGTTTCTCAGCCCAGTGTATTAATGAGTCACCGATGATCCAGACATCCGTTGCCTCGGCCTCTGCGGTTGGGTGGGGGGGGATTGAGGGGGGGGGTTCGGAAGTAAAAGAAAAACGGGGGGGGGGGGGGGAGAAAAGAGAGAGAGAATCATACCGGCGAGACCCGTTCTGCGCCTGCTACAGGCCTGACGTAGGAACAATACCTGTTGGACTCTCAACTCCCAATCCTCTGTATCACCTCCCCTGCCAGCCCAGCCCGTGCCGCCTCTGTCACGGCCCCGATCCTGAATGAGTGAGTCCCGAAATGGGCCGCCTTCATCCCCAAACGTTCGAGGCATACCCGGAACACCCGTGAGAACTGGTACCTGGATAACGGGACGCAGTCGCTGTGAATGAGTAAGGGCCCCTCGCTGGCGGGACGTAAGGCCAAATATGCCCTAAGCGCCTCCACTGGGCATATCCTCCTCCCTGGTACTCTTAGCAGCGGGACCACCGCACCTCTACCTGCTTGATCCGTTTTGGACCGCCGAATAAAGAGCTGCAAGGAGTCTGAACCGAGCGCCACATCCCCCGCTTGCAGGCCCCCGCCCCCCCTCTTAGAAGCGCAGACTAGCTCCCCTACTTGCAATGCGCTAAAGAATGCCAGTGTAAATGCCGCGCTGAAAAGAGTCGCCTCAAATGCTGAAAAAGAGACTAACCCTGTCATCTTAACCAGCCCTTCCAATAAAGCCGGCGTCACCGGCCTCCTGGCATCGCTGGTCGGGGCCCCCCTTAATAACCCCGCCAGGGCCCTCTTTACCACAAACGCCTTGGTGATGTCCGACTCTCCCACCAGCCTTAGGAAAAAAGACACTCCACTCAGCTTTTTGCTTATAGACCTCCCCGCTAGTCCCTTGCGTCCCAGTGCGACAATGAATTGCATCATTGTTTCGACACTCTCCGTCTGTCCCCCACCTTCACTTGCGAAGCCCGAGTACTCCCGCCATGCAGCCGCATAAGCTTCCCACGTCCCCGGCGCCACCGATGCTCGCACTAAGTTGGTCACCGCAGGGTCCCCAAAGCCCATAACTCTGTCGGGCATGGTAAGCCGTCCCTGTCTGCTTCTGGTGCCAACTTCCGAAACTCTCCCATCTGCAATCGGGATAAAGAGTCGGCTATGTTATTTAATATCCCGGGCACATGGCGCGCTCTGAACGATATGTTCAATTTCAAGCATGAGAGGACAAAGCAGCGCAAAAGGTTCACGACCGGTGGGGAACGTGAACCAAAGCTATTCACCGCCTCAACCACTCCCATGTTGTCTGTCCAGAAAACCACCTCCCTGTTTGCGAGGTCATGACCCCACAAGCGCACCGCCACCAGCAATGGAAACAGCTCTAGGAACGTAAGGTTTCTAATGAGCTGGGACTCCTGCCACTGCGCGGGCCAGCGCTCCGCGCACCATGCGCCATTGAAATACGCCCCAAAACCTACCGATCCTGCCGCGTCTGTGAACAGCTGCAGCTCAGCGTTCCTTGAAGGGCGCCCCCGCTATAAGGTTCTCCCGTTGTAAGCCCCCAAGAAGTCCGACCAGACCTGTAAGTCTTCGCGGATCTCCCGAGTGACCCGGATGAAGTGGTTGGGGCGTCTGACGCCGGCGGTGGCCGCCGCCAGACGCCTCCAAAAGACCCTCCCTACCGGCATGATCCGCGCTGCAAAAACTAGGTGGCCCAGCAGAGATTGAAAATGACGCAGCGTGGTTTTCGCCAGCTTATCTGGCGGGAGCCTGTATTCCATCCTCGCTGAGTCAATCTCGATCCCGAGGAAGCTGATGACAGTTGTTGGGCTAACCGTTTTTTCGTCGGCCAGCGGGACCCCGAACTCGCGAGCCATGGCCGTAAACTCAAATAGCCATCTAGCGCACAGCTCTGATCCCGCCGGGCCTACGAAAAGAAAGTCATCCAGGTAATGCATGCACCCGGCGGCCTGCACCCTGTGACGCACCACCCATTCGAGAAACGTGCTAAAAGTTTCAAAATAAAAACATGATAGCGCGCAGCCCATGGGGAGGCACAAGTCGACGAAGTACTGACCGCCGAGCATGCAACCCAGCAAGTGGAAACACTCAGGGTGCACTGGTAGCAGCCGAAAGGCGGACTTAATATCCGCCTTTGCCAGCAATGCGCCCCTACCGATATCCGCCACGAGGGCTGCTGCCTGATCGAAGCTTGCATAGCTGACTGAGCACAACTCACGATCAATGCCATCGTTTACCGATGAGCCCTCAGGGTAGGATAGGTGCTGGATTAACCTGAACGCCCCAGGGTCCTTCTTGGGGACCACACCCAGAGGCGAGATCCTCAAGTTAGGAAGAGGGGGATAGGCGAACGGACCCGCCATCCTCCCCAACTCAACCTCCCTACCCACCTTTTCCCTTGCCAGTACGCTGAAGGTCCTTGCTGATTTTAAATTCCGCTCAACCCCAGATCCCGCTTGGTGCACAAAAGGAATCCTGAACCCCTCGGAAAACCCGTTTAGGAGCAGCTGGGCCGCCTCCCTATTAGGGTAGCTTTCCAGCCAGGGGATCAGATTATGAACGTTTATCGGAGAAGGCGCCTTGCTGTCCAGCCTTCCGCCCACCCCCCTTTGCATCGAGCCCCTTGTTCTTACAACATTTTGCCCGCGGATGGGCCCCTCCACAAGTGATGCATTCGTGCTTGAAACGACAGTTTCCATATGTGCACCGCCTGTCGTTAAAGGCCCAGCACAACTTCTGGCGGGTATTGCCCTGTTTGTCTGTATTCGCGGAAGCGCGTCCTGCCTCCGCTCCTCTCTGAAAGGGCGTCGGCCTGTCTGATAGGACAATTAAGTCAATCCATAGGTCTGTCTCTTTCATGTCCCAATTTATTTTCCCTTTGTGCGCCGCCATCTTCTGCCTAAACCTCTCATCATAAACCCACCAACCCCTACCCCCGTGTCTCTGATGGGCTTCCCCTATCATATCCTCGTACTTAAAAAGCATCGAACATAAGTGGGGAGACTTCTCCCCGATTACTGCGGCTAATATTCTAAAGGCAAGGGCCCAATTGGCGTACGTGCGCAGGAAGAGCCGCTTCTCGACGTCGTCTTTCCTAGCCTCCCCTTTCTTATCAGATCGCGCCAGCGCCTCCCTGTAATCGGGTAGTAGTGACAGGATTTCCACAAAATCCCCCGCCCAAATAGTCTCCTTTTCTTCCTTAGTTAAATGTGTGCCCAACTCATTAGTGATGCACAACTGTGGAGTTGAAAAGGCCCCTGCCGGAAGCGCTACCTTTGGTGTTGAAGCAGCATCTGTGACCCCGGCCGTGAGAAGAGACACCGGGGTCGCTGATGCTGGGGGAGCTAATGAACCCGGGACCCCGGCTGCAATGGGGAGTGAACAAGCGGTGCCGACGACCCCGGCCGTAGAAGGAGACACCGGGATCGGGCTGAAGGCTGCCGTGGCGAGGTTTGATGCCGCCGCCCCGTCGCCGATGTGCACCCCCCATGCAGCTGCAACTCCTAACGCTGCGCCTGCCTCACCTGCCCCCGTTGAAGTCCCTGCACCGAAGGAGACTGACGCCTGTGGCTCCAAAGCCTTCAGCATGCCTACCAAGGCTGCCGTGAAGCTCTCCTTCCCTGCTGCACTAAGCGTCGATGGGTCCAGGGATGGCCCTGGCGCTGCCTGCCTTACGCCTGCTGCACCCCCTGAAATGTCCCTCCCAGCGGCCTCGCCTGTGCCCTCGTGCCCTGTGCGGACCACCTATGATGCAAGCCAACACCTAAAAGCGTTCGTTCTGTCGCGCAGCCGCCCTCTCTTTAATGCCGCAGGTTTCTTACCCATCCGTGGCTTCCCATGAGGAAGAGACCTGGGCAGCGACTTGGTTCGCCCTTCACCCGATGCCGGCTCCACATAGTCGAACCATGCTGGGTTCTCTGCTCTCCGAAACACATTGGCACCAACCGCGGTTGCGGTTGGCCGTTTTGGTCTCCTTGGCCCTGCCGACTCTGCAGGCGAAATCCTGACAGTGACACCGCCCGCGTCAGCAACGGGCGGCCGTGTGGCGTGCCGTGACGCCCTGTTCTGCGTCACGGTGGCTGGAAGTCGCCGCCACGCCTTGGCGGGCCGACCTGCGCGCCGATCCGCCGTGTCCTGCGTCCCAGCGGTCGACGTCCTCCCCACCATCGCTGAGGCCCGACCTGGCCGCTGTGACGCCCTGCCTCGCGGTACCGTGACCGAGGGCTGCCGCCCTGCGTGCGGTTGCTGAACTTCGCCTGCCGCCTTGCACTGCAGCACCCTCCGCGCTCCCTTCCTGTGGAGCGCGGCCTCTCTGCCTGACGCCTGTCTAGCGCGCCATGCTGCCTGAGGACTCTCGCCTGACGCGTTGTGCTGCAGCGCCCTCTGCTTCCCCTTCCCGCGGGGAGCAACCTTAGTGCCACGTGCTGGTTTCGCAGAGAACAACGCCTGCAGCCGCCGATCCAACCATGCCTCGTCATGGTTTTCCGCCTCGGCTTGAAGAAGGCGGAACTGCTCTGCCATCGATGCCATGCTGCTGTGTGGGGGGGATTCTCGCTTAACTTCCGGTGCTTTAGCTGGGCCCTGAGCTATTCAAGCGCTGCGTGTGCGCTTGCCAAGCTGTTCTAAGTCTATCGCCGCTACGCAGCCCCCACACAGTCACAGCTCCAATAGGGGGGGAACTAAGATCATCACTGAAAGAGTAAGACATGCCACGGTTATCATCAGAGCGGTGAATCCTTGCGCGGCTTGGAAAGGGGATAGCCGGAAATGTATTTTTTTTTTTTTGGAACCACGTGTTTAGCTGCCCCAGTATAGCCAACGCCCAGCTTATTGCCGATCTCCCCGCCTATCCAACCGCCTATACCACATCTTACGTACGTCTAAGAAACCCCCCTATTCCCTATGTGCATCAACGCCCGGCGTGCGATATTTACATATACCCATGTCCACGTATATATGTATATACCTACCCGTGTGCCCCCATATCCCAAACCCATATGCACACACGTACATGCATCTCTACACCTATATACAACTATAATCACAAACCCATATGTACGCACCTCTCTACGAACCCACACCTTATATACACGCGTATATATGTACACATACACCCATATATATATATATATATATATATATATATATATATATATATATATATATATATATATATATATATATATATGGGCACACATATGTAACACCCATCTACGCACACATGTACATAAATACCCGTATGCATACCTATACATGCATCTACCCATACATATATATGCATCTACCATCCCTATCTGTGCACCTACACCCAAACACATACCTATATATCTATATATATAAGCGCCCACCTATAAATACGTATGCATATATATATATATATATATATATATATATATATATATATCTCCATATACCACATACATATATATATATATATATATATATATATATATGCCCATGTACATATCCCACCCATAAATACGTATACCTACATACATCCATATACCATACATATACATATACACATACATATATATATACACATCTAATCGATCAATATACATATCGCACACACACACACACATATATATATACCTCCCAGAGGCATATATGCATGTGTGTCCACCTATCTACATATACATACCCATGTATGGCAGCATAATATATTCCTATATTCTTATACATACCCATCCACACATATACCAAATACATATATACCCCTGCTTATTTATTTATTTTCCCAAAGCTCCCCTGAACGAAGGGAATGGGAGGGGGAACCGCGAGAGCAGCCGCCTCTCCCGCTGCATGGCTGGCCGCTCCACTCTCCCCCCACCGCGTGCGCCTATCCATTGTGGCCCACGTGGGGAGCACGAGCCGTTAGCCCCACGGCTGCGGGAAAAACCGAAGCACCGGTAGGAGGGGGGGGCAGCCCGCTTCCCGTATGCCTGCTCCACATTCTTTGCGCGACGGGGCACTGGCCCGTCCCTACCCGGCCCTGCTTGCACGAGTCGCGACTATTGCCTGCCCCAGGATTAGCAACCCTGGGCCTCACGTACTGTGACTGCGTGCCTCCGCCAGCCCCCCTCTCCCCGCACACCAAAGCCCCTGCCCCGACCACTATTCCCCGCCGGGCGGGAGGGGGATCGAATCCCTCGGCGTCCGCCACGGCCCCACACTATCCTCCTGAGAAGGTCCCCCCGCGCTGCGCTCCCAAACGGAAAAGCGCTCCCAAACGGAGAAGGAAGGCCCCCCCCCCCCCCCCCCGGGGGAAGAAACAACTTACATTGGCCGAGGTCCAGGGGAGTGCGGGAGAGATCCACTGGAGGTACTTCTGAATTCGCTGGCGGGAGGCAAAGAGGACTTGCCCCCGCCAGCTTGGCCATAAGAGGCCACGGTTGGCCCTCCCCTGGCCAGGGGGAGGGCGATGCGGGGGCGGGCCAGAGGGGGGAAGGCCGCCCCCCCCCCCCCCCCCCGGTCATGAAACCCCCCCGCCTAAGGCTGGGGGGGTCGCTTTCTTAAAGTGTTCAGCTTTAAAAATGGGTAGCTTAGTATAGAACAATAGTTCTCAGTTATATGCTGTTGGAATCACCAAGCCACTGTCCTGTTCTTGTGTAAACTAAGAGCATTTTTGTCTTTGACTGCTTATTTACTTTTCCTGAAATCTAGTGCATCTGGACCCTCCAAAGGATCAAACGCAGTACCACTATATCAAATATTTTTGTATATGGTGCAAGTTATTGCTTGGTTAGCCATGAGGGAAGAGCAGGTTTTATTGTTACCATATTAAGAGAGCTGGCTGAGGATCAGTCTGTTATTTGTGGAAGCAGAGACGTTGGTGGAAGAGATGATGAATGTAGAAACTTGTATAGTAATGACAACTGGAAGAGAGAGAAGTATAAATACTCAAATCTGTACCAATCCACCCTGTTATGTAATCAAATGTAACTGTAATCTGCTGCTTTCGATACTCTTGACCACTTTTTCTTATTTAAGTTTTACACTTTTGGTAGCCACAACATGGCATTATCCTTGGTCTCCTAATACCTCTCCCACCGCTCCCTTTCTTTCTCTCTTGCTTACATGTCCTCTGTTGATCTGTCTGTTTGATGTACCTCAGGGCTCTATGCGGGATCTCTCCTTTGCTCTGTCTACACACTATCACTTGGTGACCTTATCAGCTTTTTTGGCTTTAGGTTTGAGTCAAGGTAAGAGACGGTTATAGAAGCCTCGCGCGGTCCCCCCGCATTTAATTTACATGGTTTGGGGAAGATCGCAGGGGTTCTGTAAGTGCCACGCGCCCCCCAGTTTGCGCACCCCTGAATTACTGCACATTCCTTCAACTACTGTCTCTGTAAGTCTCCTATGTGATACGAGAAAATGTCGCACATCAATAATCAAAATATGAAAGATACTGATCCCGGTGCTCTATAACTCGATGAGGGAAGGCCCGCTGCAATCCAAGTACAGGATACACAAGATAGGAGGAGTAGAGGCTCCATGGATTTCATAAATGCAAATATTTATTGAAACCATATGAAGTGTCGAACGTTTCGGTTGTCACTGCAGCCTTTGTCAAGGAGTGGTGTGTGTCTGGACCATAAAGGGTCCACTATACATACTGATGCAGCGGCCGTTATTCGAACACTTCACGCGTCATGTACATCGTAATCCCGATTTGAAACCGCGGGATGAATTCCAGCCTTTCCGCACTAAGATGCGAGCGCGGCGAGTGCAGAAAAACGAATTTTAGTGTTCTGGCTACTAAAAACATGAAATTGACACAGTAGCACAGTAGCACAGTAGCACACTACTGTACACATTACAATTCATCCATTTTATTGCAAATGAAGAAACAGAATCCATCAAATTCAAACAAAACATCCGCGATAAGCGCGGGTGCCTGGGGTGATTGGCCGCGTTCATGCGGCGTGGGGAACAGCAGAGAACTCAAAATCGGCGCCGTGATATGTTTGAATAACGGCCGCTGCATCAGTAGTCAGTGCATTAACTAACAGTGCAGGTGATTATACTAATAGTCCAGGTGAGTCTCAAAGTCTGTGTCTGGTGTCTTGAATCGTATCCTCATTGTTGGAACGTTACTAGGTGTGCATTCGTAGCACTGCCCCATGCGTCCTATTTACAGTGCGTCCATAGTTCCTGACGTATGTGTATGCGGAGCAAATCCCGCTATCGCGAGAGTCCAACGTCGTAATGCATTTCCATATACTTGTGCGCTGCAAAATGCGTATGTGCAGAAGAATACCCCGTTCTCGCAGGAATCAAACGTCATCATTTCAATGTGCTTGTATATTATAGACTAAGCATGTGCAGTAGAAAATGCCATGCTCACGAGATTCCAGCACCGTCATCCATTCTAGGCCTGCGCATAAATTAAACCAATCAGGTTTGAGATGCCATCCGTGGTCTCCATAGTAACCCGTTGTCTTTCTAAACATTCCTGGATATATACCCTTTGCTGCCCAATCGCTTGATTGTGCATTTATATGGAAATTGGAACAATTCATCAGTAAATCCGTGCATGAACATGTAAAAACGGAGGAGGAAGAACACCATAAATTGGAATTCCACAGAGAATGAGGAAGATAATTTATACTCATACACCAAAAGGGATTTTAAAATAAATATAAAAATTCAGTTAAAAAATATCTAAATCCTCTAATGGAAACTATAAAAAAATATATAATTTCAAATGTATTTATATTATCAACACCATAAGGAGAAAGAGATACGCATACCTGAGGAGCAAATTAGTCACCAAGAAGAGCACCAGTGGCAGTATGATTTTTTTTTATCTGTAAAAGGAATCAGAAGACTAATTGTATCTACTCCAAGAAGCATCCCAAATGTAGATTATCATTTAACCCATTTGAAGAAACAGTCTCCAAAGTGGAAACCCAGAATCCCTCTCTACGTAGTAACATCGTATCCTGATCCAAACCTGATATTGCCTTATTAATATATTCAATACCCATAATTTTAAGAGAGGTAATCGTATGTCTGAACTCCTTACAATGTTGTACTATGGTGGTCTCTTTCTCACCACATCCTATTGTGCTTTTATGCTCTATAAATCTCGTTTTGCGCATGCGTTTAATTTTACCTACATTACAATGTGATTAAATATGACGTGTGCTCATGCAGGTAATTCTTGATTTAATGGCAAATGTTTTACCACTCCTGGGGTGTCTAAATACATCACCGGTGTTCAAACTATTACAAACAGAACAGTTAAAACATCTGTAACATCCTGATTTGGGTGTGCTGAGGAAATGTGGCGTGACATCATTATCTTTATTGTCAGCATATATATTTGATCCCTTGTTGTATGCAAATCGGGGCAAGAACTTACATATGTCACCTAATACATCATCATTTTGAAGCACTCGCCAGTGTCTTCGGGTGGTTTGTTTGAAATAATTACTTGCCGTTGTGAATTTGGTAACAAATGTATTCCAACTCTGTTCACTTGGAGCTATTGGTGGTTTAACCAATCTGTAAGGCTGCGCTTATTGTGCCGGCGGCCACGACGTCGCGGCAAAACAAATGCATTGCCGTTGTCGCATGCTCTTATTGTAAGTGCGGAGGGACGGATTGGTCGCGATGGCTTGAAGTCATCTCTATTTGATTTTCCAGCGACCGTTGCCTGACCGTCGCGTCGCCGGCACTATAAGTGTAGCCTAAGTCTCCTAACACGGGTGCGCAAACTGGGGTGTGGTGGGGGGAGGGAGGCGTGAGATTTTCCAGGGATGGGCGCAGCGGTTACAGAGGTCCCCTGCTCTTCCCCAAGGCATTGAAATTAAATGCCATAGGATTGCTCGATGCCCCTGTAACTTCCCTTACCTTGGCTTCCAGTGACGCATCGTCAAGACAACGCAGCGTCACACACAGTCGTTTGATGCCGGAGCCAAGGTCGGGGGGACAAGTTTGCGCACCCCTGTCCTAACATATCACCGGGATTGTGAACTCTTCAGACCAGACATTTCCTTTACTATTGTCTGATTTTATATTTGTTGCACTTGTATTATAATTACTTGTAATGTTATGTCTTTTGTGAAGCGGTGTGTACATTCTTGGCGCTATATAAATAAAAATATACATATATACATACACCTTTAAGTATTCGATTTTTGTCTTCTGTTTTATTCACGTACTTATTTTCCCTCTCCATGTGTTTACTTCCTCAGTAATGCGAACAAAAACTGGCTGCGAATACAGGAGCATTTCTTCTTTTCTACTTTTCATCCTTTGGAGGACTACAGTATAGAGGCAAGTTTATATGTATTTTAAAATAATTGCTATACAAAAATATCTAAATAATTACATGCGAATATATTAAACAGAAACGAGTATTTCTGAAAGTTAGATCATTCATTTTTAATCTTACAAATAATACTATCACCTTTCTACGGTGTCTCTTTCCAGGTCAAACAACGCGGCATTATTGCTCTAATGCGAAACAGAATTGCGCTGCTTTATGCCTCTGAATAATCTCGTAACTTTTCATATCAACAGACAAAAAGTCTTAAAACACATCTCTCTTCCCTGCCATTTCTGCATATGCATAGCTGTGGACGGAATGCACCATTTTGACTAAATATAATTTGGCAAATTACCAAGTGCTACTGTACATACTACATTTCATTAGAGAAAGAAACTTGCACATTCCACTGAAATGTTCTCTATCGGACAAGAGACACACACACTGACGTTTTCTCACCTGTTCATTTCTTTTAATTTGTTTGTTTTAATTTGCTATTAAAAAATAGCACAGTCTTCCTAAGATAATATATATATATTTATTTTTTATTTATTTTTTGTATCTAAGGTAAATGCTGTAGTAAAAATAAAATAAAGTTTTATGGACTAAAGAGAATACTTAGAGGTTTTAGTGAACAGGTGTGTTGCTTGTTGGTAAAAAGTTTTTTGCGTAATACTAGTATCACTAGTAGTGATAATCCTGAAGGGTCATTAACCATGTAAACTGCACTGTGTGTTCTGTAACCAAGAACAAGAAAATGTGTCCGTGGTTACATCACATACTTGAGAAACTCCTGTTAGCTTAAAAGAAGAATTTTTTTATTTTATTTTTTTGCATTATGTAATCATTTAACCTTAAATTGCTCTGGGAATTGTCACATCCACAAGAAAGCAGACACCAGTAGTTCTTCACAAAAGGGAATTTGTTTTATATCATATTCATCTGAAGTTCTGTGTTGTCAAACTTTTTCTGCCCATTTTTCTTTCCCTTTCATTCTGTGTAGTTTTAGGAAATATCTGGGATGCATTTTTGTTCAGCCACTGTAAATAAAGAAAAACTGAAATTGTAGTGGTGAGCCTAAGGCCGCGCGTACAGTGCCGGCGATGTCGCCCAAAAACAAATGCATTGCCACCGCCGCGCGCTCTTATAGTAAGTGCGACGGAGCGTCGCGAATTTTGGTAGCTTGCAATATTTGATTTTTCAAGGGCTGTCGCCTCATGTGACAGACCCTGAACAAATCAAATGCCAGTACGCCCGCGACGGTGCCGGAAAGCGAAATATAACTTTGGGTGACGTCACGCATCGCCCGTCACGGGCACTATACGCACGACCTAAAGTGTATGAATTCTTTACAACCCACTACCTACTCTTGACTTATAGGGAACAATTAGAATTGATAATAAGAATGTTAAAGTATCCTTTTTAGCATGCCCATTGGTGTGTGTGTGTGTGTGTGTGTGTGTGTGTGTGTGTGTGTGTGTGTGTGTGTGTGTGTGTGTGTGTGTGTGTGTGTGTGTGTGTGTGTGTGTGTGTTTTCCACACAAAAAAATATTACAGAATTGTATGTTAAATGTCACATAAATTATTTATTTTTTATCCACCATAACTTTTTTTTAATGTCTGGTTATACCCACGTACCAGCTTCACGATGCATAGCCAGCAACCAACCTGGCACTGATAAGGCCCCAAAGGTCGAAACAGCTGTCTGTGAGTAGGTTTTACTGGCTATACACGTCTTTAACCGAGGCTGTGCTGAAAAGCTGTACAATACAGCAGGCGTAAGCTTATAGCGCTCCATGTTAAAATGGATAAGCTGTAAAGAGTGATACACTGTGCTCATTTGCATGTCATTTCCCAGAATCCCTAGCTGCAGTGGAAGCGCTGTTTGCTAAGCGATAATGGGGAAAGACAGGGTTGCAGACCTGTCTGAGAAATGCAAATGCACCACAAGTGGTATTTTTATTTGCTGCACATACATCGTAATAAGTTTGATCATGTTCTTTTACACTAATGCATCCATTTACAGCAAACCAATTAATATTTTTCTAGGTTCTCCTAATATATATGTAATTTCCCTAATACATGTTTGAAGTACATCTTTATGGTAGTGTTTTTTTTCCCCAAAACGTTGCTACCATAATTAAATATTCATTTTTATTTTGCAGACTATTTTTTACACCCTTCCAAGCCTCTCAGAGTTAACAGAGGATGAGTGGATTCCTGTTTACAAATTTTCCAACAATGTGGGAATGTCCTGGAATTCGGCAGTACCATTGAGGAACTCCAGAACCATGACATGTAAACTAAAACCAAACGATTGGTCACAGCAAGATATTGGTAATTGTTATGTGTATCTTAAGAGTTGCTAATTATCAATGGAATTTCTGCAATCCGTAAAATTGTACTAGGAAGTTATTTTCAATTTTCTTACGATTCACAGTGAAGTTGATACTTCATTAAAATTTCTAACGAAAAAGGGACCTATGCTGATTACTTGCAAGTTTTTCTTGCTTGTCATTCATCTCTTTGGGAGACATTCCCACAGGCATTTTGTGCTAGCACAAAGCAGTAGTTTAGGCTGTAAATTTGGGGGCTGTATATTACATAGTTACATATAGTTACATAGTAGCTAAGGTTGAAAAAAAGACATTGTACGTCCATGAATTTGAACCAGTGCCAAATTTAGACGACAGATGCTTTATCCCATATTTGTATTAACCATATATTGAGCCAGAGTAATGCAAACATAAATTCCCAGTGAAATATCATCTAATGATATCTCATAAAGGGAAAAATAAATTCCTTCCTGACTCCAAATGTTTACTTATTTGGTATATCCTTGTATGCCTTTCCTTTCTAAAAAGATGTCCAACCTTTTTTTTGAACATATCTATTGTATCTGCCATCACAGTCTCCATGAGTAATGAATTCTAAATTTTAACTGCCCTTACTGTAAAGCAGCGGTGCGCAAAGTGGGGGGAGTGCCCCCCAGGGTGGCACGAGACTCCTGCAGGGGGGCGTGGGGTTTACAGAGGCCACTGTGCACTTCCCGAAGGCATTTAAATTAATGCTGGGGATAGCTGCAGGGCCTCTGTAAACCTTACTTACCTTGTTCAGACGCTCCTGGTGACGCGTCGCCATGGCAACACGGCGTCAAATGCCGGCGCAGGTTCATGTGACATCACGTTGCCATGACAACGCTGCCCTGCTGTAAAGAACCCTTTCCTTTGCTGCTGGTGAAATCTCCTTTCCTCCAACCTTAAGGGATGACCCTGTGTCGTTTGTACTGTCCTTGGGTTGAATAGTTCTTTTGAAATCTCCTTGTATTGTCCAAAAATATATTAGTATATATTTATCATATCCCATCTAATTTATGTTGCCTCTCCTCATAAATCAGATTATCCACCCCTTTATTAATTTGGTGGCTCTTATCTGCACTTTTTCTAGTTCTGTAATGTATTTTATATGGAGTGGTGCCCAAAACTGTACTCCATATTCAAGGTGTGGTCTTACTAATGCTTTATAAAGAGGCATAATTATCCCTTCCATCCATTCTCCGTTTAATGCAAGATAAGATCTTGTTTGCCTTTGCAGCTACTGCATGACTTTGGGCACTATTGCTAAGCCTGCTGTCTACAAGCACTCCTAAATCCTTCTCCATCAAGGATTCCCCCAAATTATCCCCATTTAATTTGTAAGTCGCCTGTTAATTCTTGTTTCCCAAATGCATAACCTTACCTTTATCTGTATTAAACATCATCTGCCATTTACCTGCCCTTGTTTCAAGTCTAACCAAGTCCTTCAAAAGAGAAATTACATCCTGCTCTTATTCTACTACCTTACACAATTTAGTGTCATCAGCAAAGATGGAGACTTTGCTCTCGATGCCAACCTCAAGGTCATTAATAAACAAGTTAAAAAGCAGGGGTCCCAGTACCGATCCCTGAGATACTCCACTCACAACTTGAGCCCAACCTAAAAAAGTTCTATTTATAACAACTATATGTACATATAAAACACATACAGTACTTAAAACAACAATATATATCCCCAAAATGTGTGAATGGTCTAGCATGGAATGAAGCTTTTTCCTAAATGTGAAGCTTTATTTAACTTTGTTGGACTCCCCTAACCTCGTTTTCCATGTGTTAAACAGTTTAAATGCCACGGTACAGTAGTTACATATGTGATTGTATTGATCTTTTCCTATTTCAGTTAATATATTTATCCATTATTATTGGTCCGTACAATGCTTATGAAATACACAATCTGTATTTGTATTAGGTGCTGATTTAGGGGAAATGGATACAGATATCCAGAAAAAGATAATTCCCTGGAAAAACAGCATTCCCGATTTGGATTTTGAAATGGTCCTTCAATATCGTGCTTCCAAGCTTGGAAAATCAAATGGAAGTTTGATTGTTGTGGCATCTCTCATTGACAAACCAACAAACTTAGGCGGTCAGTTTGAAGTTTTGATTGCATTGGGTGTTTAACTGCATCACTGTTTATGAAAAAATGTTAAACTATAGGTGAAACTGTTTCATTATTATAATCTGGTATAAGATATTGAGATATATATATATATATATATATATTTGTTGAATGAATTATATTTTAAGAGCAACTACAATGACACAGATTGGGCTATTTTTTTTATACTATGTAGTGCTACTGTATGTCAAAAAAACTTTCCAGTGCCAAAATACACCTTACAGCCCATCCAATTTTTGCTGCTCTACACACACATGAAAACTTTATTTATTTTTTTAGTGAAGGAGCTTACAAGAACTTGGTTCATCATTAGTTATTACAACTTTTTGAATATTTATTTTTTATACAGTCTAAAAATACATTGATATTTGAAGTCTAGAAATGATTGTGTACAACTTTTAACAACAAGTAATAGTTAGATAGATTGATAGATAGAGATAGATTGATAGATAGAGATAGATTGATAGATAGATAAAGATAGATATAGAGATAGATATATGATTCGGCGTTAATTTACCTGCATCGGTCCACCACAGAAGGACACTTGTCCACCACCGGGGTGTAATAAAGAACATCTTCAGAAGCAGAACTGACAAAAGTGATGCCTCATAATGCCTTCCGCATCACTGACTTTCAGCTCCACCGGTCACTCCCAATTTTCCACTCATCCGGGACTAGTGCTTTTTGGAGAGCGTGAGTTAAGTCTAGGTAGGTACATGGCACTCAACATAAAAGTTCACTGTGAGGTGCACGGATGTAACGTTCAAAATACAAAATATAGAAGAACTGACAGTCTCATCATAAAAGTGTAATTTTTATATGGTCAAGATCTCTCAAATAAATATTACACTTTGATCATGAGAATGTTGGTCCTTCTACAATGAAAATTTAAAAAAAAGAGAGATAGATCTGTGTGTTAAAAAAATAAAACGAATTAGGGCACAATTGTTGACTTCAGTGGACGTTTCTATGCGATAATCTGCACTATGCCAGTTTAATGAATAATTTCCGTTTCTTTATTACTTTTGCAGGTTTATGTCGAACTTGTGAAATATTTGGTGCTTCTGCATTAGTTGTAGACGGCCTACACCATGTAAATGATAAACAGTTTCAGTACCTCAGTGTGTCTGCTGAGCAATGGCTCCCACTTATAGAGGTAAGTCAAGACTAAGACGTCTACATTTTATCTGACAAATTCCAGTTATATAATGAACTGTCGTACAAGTTTAGAAATCAGTACTTTTCTTTCTTTTTACAACGCTCAACAATACCTGCTTCACTATTTAGAAATCGGCATAATATATCAAAATAATTTTAAGGCCAAGATGGAACACACTGGAAAACCTAAAATTATTATTTTTGTCATAGGGGTTCTTCTGTCCCTTTTATAGATTTAAGCAGCAATTGTCTCTGTCTCAATGCTTCTTTTATTTATTTTTTAACTTACCTGAACCAAAATGCTCCCTATCTCCACGAGTGCAGGTTCAGGAGACAGTTGCAGCAAGTCCACCTGTTTATGAAGCAATAACAGCAGAGTCTTGCAACTTATCATAATTGGCTTGTGGAGACGCTTGTAACAATTGATGGATTGTACAATCTGATAGTCCATATTATCAATACTTTCTCATCGATAGTATTATCAAGATGTCTACTATTTAGTGTAACTTGATTGATAAATGGAGTTTGTTGCCACTTCCATCTAAACCATGTAATTTATATTTGATCTTAAATAAACATTTTAGAACAGTGAGTATCTTTTTGAGTATATAGAAATTAGGCAATAGATAGTGATGGTTTATATATATATATTTTTTTATTCTAACATCAAAATATTCTGAAAACACTGGATACATTTCATCTATATATTAGGTAAAGCCACCTCAGCTTCTTGAATACTTGCAGCTGAAAAAAACAGAAGGGTACACAATTATAGGAGTGGAGCAAACTGCGAAAAGTTCTGACCTTACTGAATATAGTTTTCCAGAGAAATCACTTTTGTTGCTTGGGTAAGTTATAAAGAAATTCATCCTTGCATGTGTCAATTCAATTAATTGTTATGGGGATGTATCTATATTATCTGTATGTTAATTAAACTTGTTTTAAAGGGGCAAGCCCTCCTAGGGAAAAGTGCATTAATGGCAGTAATGTTTGTCTTTATTTTATTTGTTTTACCAAAATTAAACACCATAACTTTATATTCATTATTTTAAAATACTTAACTTTATAAAAACATGGTGAGCTGAGACTGTGGAGGGGGTTTTGATTTCCTCTGGATACTCTCTTATGATGTGTTCAACAAGAAATTACACACCCTCTCTCCCCCTCTCCCTTTTTCCTTATTGGTTCTCTGCTAAGGACAGGGTGGGTTAAGCATAGAGGAAACATTTTAATGACAAACACTCTCCCCTCCCCCTTCACAAGTCCCTAAGAGAGACAATTTGTAATTGATTTCCAACTAAAAAAGAGCAGCTCAAGATTTGTTAAGGGACGTCAATTAGTTTCTTCAGTTCTCTACGAAAGGCTTTATTGTTGCTGGCTAAGTGGGATTGCCCTAGAGATCTACAACATTTTGGGAGAGCAAGACAGACTCCTCTATACAATATTTGGAGAGGAGCCTGTGAAGACAACTGAGATTCCGCTCTCTCCTCCAGCAAAAGCCCTATTTTAGGCTCTGGATGTGCAGCACCTAAGACTGATTTTCAGTTTTGTTTTTGCCCTGTATAGCTTGCCAACATTTCTCCCAAAACAGCGCAATAAAAGTTGGCCAATCAATTGTTTTCTTTATTCTTCGGCCATCCTGCTCTTATAAGAAAGCCAATAAAGACAAGGCAGGGGTAGAGAGACGATGGCTGTCTCTCTCAAAACTGTTGCTGAACACAATAAATCAGACAAAAGGAAGTAGCCAGAGGAAATCAAACACCTCCCGAGTCTCAGCTCACCAAATTAAACGTAACGAGCTAACGTTAAGAAATAATTTTTAAAAAATGAATAGGTGAAGAATTTTAGTAAATCGCCAAGATTTTATATGTCACTGCATTTAGTACACTTTAATCCTAGGAGGGATTGCTCCTCTAACTTATATTTCTGCAAACAATTGTGGAAGATAAAACATATTTTAGTTTCATTTGCACACATTTTGTGGTTATTTTTCTAAACATAGTCTTGCCTCACTTATTATTGGAAACCACAAAGAATCAACACATCTTCACTTCCAGGAATCCCTTGAGATGAGACTGCCTCTAATAACAAAAGAGGAAGAGGCAAATCTCTGTTAACCATTATAGAATGTTCTTTTTCTTTATCTCTGATGCTGCAGAATGCACTATTGGGTTATTTAGAGAAATAAACTATGATTGCTGAAATATAGTTTCAGCAATGCATTTTTCATTGTGCTTAATCCGATTAGGGTGAATTATTAAATATAGTAAAACAATTCAGTCTCCTTATTTAGCAGCCACTTTTTAATTACCATTTTAATTTAATTAGGTGAAAAGCACTAAGCAGTCCACTGAGAATTTCTCAACCTGCCTAGTCATGCCAATAGAAAACACATGTTGCTTTTTAGCTTGCTGCATTGTGGGATCCAATTATACATGATGTAAAACAAAGGATTACAGGTGTAAACTATTCTTTGCTAGCACAAGGACATTTATTAACATAGATGTCATTTGAAAATACAGTCCTGCTCTACATATACTGTAGATAGAGGTAGTAGGGGAAGCACGCTTCACAGATAAAGATAGCATCCGTGCAAGATAAAATGTAGCAATAACAGCAAATAAACTGGCGTAGCCATTCAGAACATGTCAAAACCAGTGCTGGACACACAGTGAAACAATATAGATATTTATTGTTCACATCAAGACTAGATACCCAAGGGGACCTTACTCATGGGAGTAGAAACCTTCTTCAGGGTACACATCTGATATAAACTTTTGGGTTACAGTTAAAGAGCATGAAAAGTCTCAGTTGATCTTTTGACTACAAACTATTATTAAGGGCATGCATTATAAAGCATGTTTTTATTTGTGTGTCTGAAGTCAAGTTCCTTTGCTGTCAAAGCTCTAACCTTCTACCTATGTCTTCTCTCTAGAAATGAACGGGAAGGAATCCCTGCCAACCTAATTCAGCATCTTGATGTTTGTGTAGAAATTCCACAACAAGGTATAATCAGATCACTCAATGTCCACGTAAGCGGCGCCCTCTTGATATGGGAATACACAAGACAACAAATTATGAAACAAAAAGAACGGAAATAGCCTATTTTTGTACACATGATCCATAATTGCTGCTGTTTTTTTGCTATCGTGACATTTTTTACTTACAGTTCCTTTGGACCTGTTAAATGTATTTTTTACTTTGCTTGAAAACTGACATTTTTATACAATATTATTAAAGATTTAAATTAAAACGAGTGTTTTGAAATATACTTTCATACTTTGGTATGTCTGTTTTTGAGAACTGTGGTCAAAGTGTGATAATATTAGGGTAGTTGTTATTAAAACGCTACTCAGGGACCACCAGCCACACCAGGATTTAGGATTAACCAATGCACTCCCACATAACTGACTGCACCTACGTGTACTCTATATGAATAGAATGTTGTGAGGTTGCATCAAAAACCTGGTTTAGCTTGGGGGACTGTGGAAAGGATTGGGATCCACTGGGTAAGAGTGTGCGTAGTAACTACTATTACTATTATTCAGAAACGTACAATTCTGTTTTTCTTCAAAAATGTATTTATTTTAGAAAGCCTCTCCCTCTTCCTATTTTGCAGCATGTATATTACTTAAATGTTCCTAAATTTGTCTAAAGAGCTATTACCCAATATTTAATGAATCAAAATCATAGTTTGAATTTTTAAGCCACTTCAACCACTGCATGAGAATTCTTCATTGCAACAAATAGTGACTTGGCATATCTTTGTTTGTTGGAAAATCTTTATATTGGTGTGTGTTGTGTGTGTATGTATGTATATATATGTATATGTATATATATATATATGTGTATATATATATATATATATATATATATATCAACTAAGTGCGCATATAAACACAGTAAAACAATGAAATGTAACGATAAATGCTGCCATAGTGTTACACTATACACAGTAGTAATATATGGAACAAGGGGGAAAAAACACAGGCGCAAAAATCGCTATATGTAATAAAAAAGAGAGCATAGTACGGATGGAAACAGTGTCTGATGTCTTTGAGATGAATACTCTGAAATGAATGAAGAGAAACAAAATATGGTGAAGTACGTTCTGTATTGATATAAGCGCAAAAGTAGACAGCTACTTACAAAGTAGCCAAAAGTTAAGGCATGTAGGACACATAAGTTCCTCTCCTTCCTGCTGGTCTGTATGGTGGTCTTTTCCTCTCCACGTGGAACGCCGAGATTTTGCGACCGATCCGTCTGCAGCTGATTTCCAGTAGTCCTGAATTGCTCCTCCAGTCTCGCGAGATAGCGAGCGTGACGTCACTGGACTTCTGGAGAATGCAGCAGGGAGAGGAGAGATCCCAGCTCAGAGTTAAATATAGTTCATACTTTGGACATTATTGCCTGTTGCTCCTGCACGGATACAAGCCCATTCGTGGACCGAAACGTTGGTTTTGTGTTTATTTTTTCAATACACTTGTTTGTTCAAGTCTGGGGTGCTGCCTGCTGATTTCGTTTCCAAACGGTATCGTATTGCTTATATATATATTGTGACAAACGGCTTACTCCGGGGCTCCGTCGTTTGTCCGGGACTGTTTAGAACACGGTCTTTTAGGGTAGGTTAAATGATGAGGCGTCACGTACTGTTCCTTTAAACAGGCTATGCCTGGTTTATTCAGTCCCAGGCACTGAGACTGCCACAGTGCATACAACAGAAAACAGATCAAAACAAAAGCTGCTCACCTGAGCGATAACTTAACTTAGATATCCCTGACTCAGGGTTGGAAGTGGCTTTTCCACTTCCAACATCAAAACACGGTACTTTTGCAGTCTTACACAAATGAACAGAAAGATTGAACCTGTTTGGGGAAGAGGCTTCTCCCCTCTGTAGTTCAGCAGCCTTCCAGCCTCCTGGCTCTGGTGGGGAGACCAGAGCAAACAGGAAATCAGTCTTTCATACCTGATTCCTAATTAGCATGACAGGTGACAGAAATCAGGCAGCAGACAAACTCTGGTCTGGTTCTCTCATCCCTCAGTTCCAGCGCTTGCCAAACTGTGGGATGGAGTGTATGTATTATAAGGCTGCACTCCCAGGCCAAACAGGATAGAAACTGTCTAGTATCCTGGGAGCCCTATATACGGAATTTATTACCATCCCCTGGTTTCTGTCACATATCCTCCCCCCCAGCTCAGACCTCGAGGGATGAGCGACCATGGATATTAGGGAGTGCATCCTTGACAACCCGTCAGCATTGCCATGTTTGTGCCCTGACCTGTGTTCCACAGAAAATTTAAAGGGTTGTAGGCTTAGGAACCACCTGGTCACTCTAGCATTCTTTTCCCTGTTTTGACACATCCAGGTAAGGGGTGCATGATCTGTGACCAACCGGAATTTTCTCCCCAACAGGTAGTATTTGAGCGTCTCTACAGCCCACTTTATTGCGAGACACTCTTTCTCTACTATGGAGTAATTTTTCTCCTGGGGATTTAGTTTCCTACTTAAATAAAGGATGGGGTGCTCCTCACCTTGAGACTCCTGGGAGAGTACCGCCCCCAGCCCTACCTCAGATGCGTCGGTTTGGACTACGAACTCTTTGGAGAAGTCAGGTGTGACCAACACTGGTTGGGCACAGAGAGCTTCTTTCAGGCTTCTAAAGGCCTGTTCGGTTTCGGGGGACCACTTTACCATTAGCGGTCCTCTTGCTTTTGTGAGGTCAGTTAGTGGGGTTGCCTTAGTTGCAAAATTGGGAATAAACCTTCTATAGTACCCAATTAACCCCAAAAAGGTCCTTACTTGTTTTTTTGTAACTGGCCTTGGCCAATTTTGTATCGCCTCCACTTTGAGTGTTTGGGGTTTGAGTAAACCTCTGCCAATAGAATATCCCAGATACTTGGCCTCCTCCAGACCAATAGTGCATTTAGCGGGGTTAGCAGTTAGTCCAGCAGACCGGACTGCGTCAAGCACAGCTTGGACCTTTGGAAGGTGGGATTGCCAATCTTCACTATGGATTACCACATCATCCAGGTAGGCGGCAGCATACCGAGCATGTGGTTTTAAAATTTTATCCATCATTCTTTGGAATGTGGCGGGAGCTCCATGTAAGCCAAAAGGCAACACCTTATACTGAAAGAGGCCGTCTGGGGTTGAGAAGGCTGTCTTTTCTTTTGCCCTTTCTGTGAGGGGAACCTGCCAGTACCCTTTTGTTAGGTCTAGGGTTGTGAGATATCGGGCTTTGCCCAGTCTCTCTACAAGTTCATCTACCCTGGGCATAGGATAAGTATCAAATTTTGACACCGCGTTTAGTTTCCGGTAGTCATTACAAAACCTTGTTGTACCATCTGGCTTTGGGACTAAGACTATAGGGCTGTTCCACCCACTTTGGGATTCCTCAATTACACCTAGTTTTAGCATTTTTTTAACCTCTAAACTTATAGCCTTTCTTTTGGCCTCTGGGATTCGGTACGGTTTAAGGTTAACTCGGACCCCCGGTTCAGAGACTAGGTCATGTTCAATTACGCTAGTTCTACCTGGCCGTATAGAGAAGATTTCTTTGTTTCTTTTCACTAAATTCTGAACCTCTCGTTTCTGATGAACAGACAGGGTTTCAGCTATGCTAACCTCTGGGTCAGTTTCTTGATTCTCTGACGGACCTGGGGGTACTAGGGTTAACAAGACTTCTCTATCTTTCCAGGGCTTGAGTAGGTTTATATGGTAAATTTGCTCAGGTTTCCTCCTACCTGGCTGTCTTACCTTATAATTTACTTCTCCCACTCTTTCCAAGACCTCATATGGCCCATGCCATTTAGCAAGGAATTTACTCTCCACGGTGGGAACCAGAACTAGTACCCTATCACCTGGAGAAAAAATTCTGACCCTAGCACCCTTATTATATGTATTCCTCTGTGCTTCTTGAGCTTTCTCCATGTGTTCCCTCACTATGGGTAGGACTGCAGCAATGCGGTCCTGCATCTGGGCAACATGCTCTATTACACTTCTGTAAGGGGTAACCTCGTGTTCCCAAGTCTCTTTGGCTATATCCAGTAAGCCCCTTGGGTGTCGGCCATACAATAGTTCAAACGGGGAGAAGCCAGTGGATGATTGGGGAACTTCCCTAATGGCAAATAACAGGTACGGTAACAAACAATCCCAGTTTTTCCCATCTTTATCAACCGCCCGCCGTAACATGCTCTTTAAGGTTTTATTGAACCTTTCCACTAAACCATCTGTTTGTGGATGATAGACTGAGGTTCTGAGATGCTTGATTTTTAGGAGTTTACATAGCTCTTTCGTTACTTGGGACATAAATGGTGTTCCCTGGTCAGATAGAATCTCTTTAGGAATCCCGACCCGGGAAAACAGAACTACTAACTCTTTTGCTATGTTTTTAGCTGAGGTGCTACGTAGGGGAACTGCCTCCGGATATCGGGTGGCATAATCTAATATTACCAATATATGCTGATGTCCCCTAGCAGACTTTATTAGGGGTCCTACTAGATCCATAGCAATCCGGTCAAATGGTACCTCTATTATGGGAAGGGGTACCAATGGGCTGCGGTACGCCTTGAACAGGGCAGTGATCTGACATTCTGGGCATGAGGAACAATAATTCGTAATTTCTGCCAGAACCCCAGGCCAATAGAAGCTTCGGAGAACCTTTTCTTTTGTCTTTTCCACCCCTAGGTGTCCCCCCAATGGATGACTATGTGCGAGGTGTAATACTACGTTACGGAATGTCCGTGGTACCAACAATTGTTTAGTTGTAACTGATTTCCTTTTATCAACCCGATATACTAGGTCGTTCTCTACCTCGAAGTAGGGGTAAGCAAGTGACCTATCTGGTTGGCCAGGAGTACTATTCTGGTCCCGTATATTTCCCCTTGCTACCGCTAATGTGGGGTCCTCCCACTGGGCCTTCTTAAAACTCCCAGGACTGACCTCTAGGTCAGCGAGGGTCTTATCCGGTTCTGGGGTGGTAAGTGTCTGCTCAACATCTTGATTTGGGGTATTCCCTACCAAAGTAGTGATGGGGAAGGGAATTTTACAGCACTCCTCCTTTTCCCCCTTCTTATTTGGGCCCTCGTCAACCTCCATTTCTGAAAAAGGGAAAGAATTTGTTTCTTCTAATACTTCGTTATGGTCCGCTATTGAACTCTGGGCGCTATTCTGAGCGGGGGACCACATTTTTAGAAAATGGGGAAAGTCGGTCCCTATTAACACATCATGTGCCAGTTTGGGTACAATACCCACCTTGAAATCTAAAGAACCAAACTCTGTTTCAAAAAAAACATCAACAGTGGAATATTCATGATTATCCCCATGTATACAACAAATTGCCACTCTTTGTGAACTGTTTCCCTGTTTCTTCTTAATGGGCAAGAGGTATTCGGACACTAGTGTGACCATGCTCCCAGAGTCAAGAAGTGCCCGAACCCTCTTACCATTAACCTTTACAAATGCCCACAGATGGTTATTCAAGGGGTCCTCTGGGCTAGGGCCCATACATTGGGACAACAGCGAATAAGGTTCCACGCTGTTGCATTGCATGGGCTCATCATTTAGTGGGCAGATTTTTGCTGTGTGGCCCCTCTCATGACAATTTACACATTTAGGTACATAGTTTGTGTCCCACTTAGAGCCTTTTCCCGGCTCCCCATGTTGGCTATTGCCCTTAGTGTGCGAACCACTGTTGCTGATGCTGCGTGAAGGTGGTCGCCGCTCTTCAGCGCCCCTTAACCCCGGTACCCTTTTACCGTCTCTGGAAGAGTCCTGGAACCTCGGGTAGTGGGGTTGCTCCACGACTGTGGGTTGCGGGTGCTCTTCTGCTGCATTGTACCTTTCTACGAGGGCCACAAGCTCATCCGCATTGTGGGGGTCACTCCGACTGACCCAACGGCGTAAGGCAGAGGGAAGTTTCCTCAAGAACTGGTCCATGACCAACCGTTCCACGATGTGGCTGGCTGAGTTGATCTCGGGTTGTAGCCACTTCCGGGCGAGGTGGATGAGGTCATACATCTGGCTTCGGGTGGCTTTATCCATCGTGAAGGACCATGCGTGAAACCTTTGGGCGCGAACAGCCGTGGTTACGCCGAGGCGGGCGAGGATCTCGAACTTCAATTTTGCATAGACGTTAGCTTCGGCTGGCTCTAGATCAAAGTAAGCCTTCTGGGGTTCGCCGCTTAGGAAGGGTGCGATTAGACCAGCCCACTCAGCTTCTGGCCATCCCTCTCTCTGTGCCGTGCGTTCAAACGTGAGAAGATAGGCTTCCACATCATCCGAGGGTCCCATCTTCTGAAGGTAGTGGCTTGCCCTGGTCATTTTCGGTACTGGGGCTGCCGCTGCCAGTGGAAGGTTACTGATAGTCCCCCTCAGGATCTCGAGTTCCTGCTGTAAGCCCTGAGCGAACCGCTGTTGCTCCTCTCTCAGCAAGCGGTTTGTCTCTTGCTGGTTTGCATTCGCGTTTTGCAGGGCTTCATTCGTCTGTTGCTGGTTTGCATTCGCCTGTTGCTGGTTGGCATTCGCCTGTTGCTGGTTGGCATTAATCTCTTGCTGGGCTATTAGCAGCTGTTGATGGGCTGCATTCGTCTGCTGCTGGTTTGCATTAGTTTCTTGCTGGGCTATTAACAGCTGTTGCTGGGTTTCATTCGCGTCTTTCTGGGCATCGACATTGCGTACCAGCGCACCCACCACGTCTTCCATCTTGTTTGCAGAGGATGAAAAAAACTTTTTTTTTTTTTTTTTTTTTCAAAATTCTTCAACCCGCAGACCCCCTAGTGCTCTGCCCGCATTCTCCACCATATGTGACAAACGGCTTACTCCGGGGCTCCGTCGTTTGTCCGGGACTGTTTAGAACACGGTCTTTTAGGGTAGGTTAAATGATGAGGCGTCACGTACTGTTCCTTTAAACAGGCTATGCCTGGTTTATTCAGTCCCAGGCACTGAGACTGCCACAGTGCATACAACAGAAAACAGATCAAAACAAAAGCTGCTCACCTGAGCGATAACTTAACTTAGATATCCCTGACTCAGGGTTGGAAGTGGCTTTTCCACTTCCAACATCAAAACACGGTACTTTTGCAGTCTTACACAAATGAACAGAAAGATTGAACCTGTTTGGGGAAGAGGCTTCTCCCCTCTGTAGTTCAGCAGCCTTCCAGCCTCCTGGCTCTGGTGGGGAGACCAGAGCAAACAGGAAATCAGTCTTTCATACCTGATTCCTAATTAGCATGACAGGTGACAGAAATCAGGCAGCAGACAAACTCTGGTCTGGTTCTCTCATCCCTCAGTTCCAGCGCTTGCCAAACTGTGGGATGGAGTGTATGTATTATAAGGCTGCACTCCCAGGCCAAACAGGATAGAAACTGTCTAGTATCCTGGGAGCCCTATATACGGAATTTATTACCATCCCCTGGTTTCTGTCACAATATATATATATATATATATATATATATATATATATATATATATATATATACATACATATACATACATATATATATACATACATACACATATATATATATATATATATATATATATATATATATATATATACACACACATATGCACACACGTTAGGTCCGGAAATAATTGGACACTGATTCAAGTTTTGTTATTTCGGCTTCAAGTTACAGTTAAATAATGAATATGGGCGTAAAGTGCAGTCTATCAGCTTTAATTTGAGGGTATTCACATCCAAATTGGAGGAAGGGTTTAGGAATTACATCTCTTTAATATGTAGCCCCCTCTTTTTCAAGGGACCAAAAGTAATTGGACAATTGACTCAAAAGCTTTTTCATGGACAGGTGTGGGCTATTCCTTCGTTATTTCATCATCAATTAATCAGGTAAAACGTCTGGAGTTGATTCCAGGTGTGGCATTCACATTTGGAAGCTGTTGCTGTGAACCCACAACATGCGGTCAAAGGAGCTCTCAATGAAAGTGAAACAGGGCATCCTTAGGCTGCAAAAAAAAAAGAAAATTCATCAGAGAGATAGCAGGAACATTAGGAGTGGCCAAATCAACAGTTTGGTACATTCTGAGAAAAAAAGAACGCACTGGTGAGCTCTGCAACACAAAAAAGGCCTGGACGTCCACGGAAGACAACAGTGGTGGATGATCGTAGGATCCTTTCCATGGTAAAGAAAAACCCCTTCACAACATCCAGCCAAGTGAAGAACACTCTCCAGGAGGTAGGCATATCATTATCCAACTCTACCATAAAGAGAAGACTTCACGAGAGCAAATTCAGCGGGTTCACCACAAGTTGCAAACCATTCATAAGCCTCAAGAATAGAAAGGGCAGATTAGACTTTGCCAAACAATATCTAAAAAAGCCAGCCCAGTTCTGGAACAGCATTCTTTGGACAGATGGAACTAAGATCAACCTGTACCAGAATAATGGGAAGAAAAAAGTATGGAGAAGGTTTGGAACGGCTCATGATCCAAAGCATACCACATCATCTGTAAAACACGGTGGAGGCAGTGTGATGGCATGGGCATGCAGGGCTTACAATGGCACTGGGTCACTTGTGTTTATTGCCTGGAATATCCATTCACATGGAGCCCATTTAAGCTGAAGCATCACCGTTCACACAGCTTTTAAGCACAGCATGGAACTAGCAAAGCAAGATCAAACCACTCACAGACAGGTTTCAACCTTGATGGGTATCATCAGTGTGAATGGATATTCCAGGCAAAAGGTGACACAATGTGTGCTCATTTGCATGTAATTTCCCAGAATCCCTTGCTGCAGTGGGAGCACTGTATGCTAGATGATAATGGTTGAAAGGCAGGGTTGCAGACCTGTCTAAGACATGTGAATGTGCTCACAAGTGATATTCTTTATTGGCTATATATATATATACATACACGAACAATAAAGTAGCGCTATAATATGCTTCCTAGATGTGTTAATAATAAGATAATGGCTATATAATGATTATGCCCAGTGTGGAAAAATAAAAAGGTCTAATAAGTACCTAAATAGTTAAAAGCCTGAATTATACAACACATATCAAACAATAACAAATCAAATACTGATAATAAAATATATTCAAACCAAATGACGAAAAGCTGTAGAAGTGTCCAATGTCAGATATAGTAATGAATCCAGAAAGGAGCAGGCTGCAGCTTCAATTATGATGTTCCCACATAAAGAATACCTAAAAGAGCAAGAAAAAGATGTGCAAGCTCCATAGCATGATAGTGTATGGGAATAGGTCTCTTGGACTTGCACTCATAAGAGGACAAATATAACCAGCATTTATGAGATTTCACTATCTCATAAATGCTGGTTATATTTGTCCTCTTATGAGTGCAAGTCCAAGAGACCTGTTTTTTTTTTTTTTGTATTATTAAATATCCCATACAGTATCACGCTATGGAGCTTGCGCTTCTTTATATATATATATATATATATTTTTTTTTTATATATATATCTTATACTATATTAGTGAAAGCACTGTATGCCTGCCTGGATGTCCGGTGTTCCTAGGGGAAATCTCATTGGTCCCTTGGCCCGCCCCCGCACACCTCTCATTGGCCTGAAGCGGAGTGACGGGCCAAAGGACGGACACGGACGCGGGACACACACACACAATCCCCTCCCAGTGCCCCTCACTCTCCCCCGTCAGCTGGACCGCACCTCAACTTCCACACCCCCACCCACCCTCCCTGTGCCCGAACTTACCCGGAGTCCCGTGTACACACACACACACATTCCCACCCCCCCCAAGGTACATGAATTTAGTGAGCTAATAAGTCTTGACACAACTCAGTTTTATTACCTGGAGTGCAGTGAGACGCTTGACGGAGTTTGGATAGACCAACAGTAGTCTATTTTTATTCAGTATACAGCACAGCACTATATACTGTTTTATTTACACCATTACATGGATATTTAATAAAGTTTAATTTTATACACCACATCCAACCCCTGACCGTCTTTATTTTTAGGTCTGCGGTGCGCCTATTTAAAGGGGATTCTTTGGTGTACCACTCTCGGTACACATCTTTTGTCTATATATATATATATATATATATATATATTCTATGTTTTAGTCTCTTATGAGACCTCTTCCAAGATAATCAAAGAGAACTATATGTCTGATATATGTTCAAGTGAAGAAGAAACGTAGTGAAAATATTGGCGTCCCGGCTAGACAAGAGCCGACGGCGGTGAAAGGAAGGGACATTAGCGATTCACATTGTAAATAAAGTTAAAAAACCATATAACAGTACACATGAAAAACAAAGTAGCACGAAACATGTGTCTGGTTCTAAAGGTAGAATTTTGCTACAGGAAAGGTTAAAATAAATTTCATTGGGAACACTGTTAATCTATGAAACATCCATATAAGGGATATATCCACAAGTATGTGTAAATTCTCTCATAGGATACAGTCACCAAGCACACATGAGGTTTAAATCTTATCCAGCCTGGAAAGCAGGGGAGCCTAAGGAAATCTGGTGAGAGGGTAACTGCAAAGACCCAATGCAAGTATTATGAATGAATAGCAAATGTGTGTACATATACTGTAATGCAATAGTGAGCCTGTCCTTTCAGAGTCTGTATGTATTAATGTTCCTGTTTGTCTGCATCATGTAGCAGAGGAGACAGGTAAATAGTGTGAATATGAGACAACCAGTAGGGCCATGTCTGCTGATTTTATATTTAACACACACATTCCATGCAATAAAAGAATAACAAAAAAACCACATTTACCTTTCAGCACAAATTCCATGCACTCGAGCTCATTACTTTTTTTTTGCCTGCGATATAGGTTACAAAGAGCTGATACTGGGATTTCGTTTTTCGCTCCCCTCCTTCATAGGGCAGTTGCGTTACCACGTACTACTTCTACATATCACCTTTTACATTGTGCTATCAAATTCAAGGATTTTGATAATGTAAGAGCTCTATGTTTACAAAATAATTGTTCCATTGGTCTCCTTGCTTTTGGATCTTTGCTATTTTAGAGCCATCCTAATATGTTCTAGTTCAAATTAATGCAGTAACAGCATAGGGTGCTATGGAGGTGTCATATATTGAAATATCTATGCTTTAAATCCTGTGACACCCTTTGGAAACATCCAAGTATATAAGCCAGCAAATGATTTGCCAATTCCTCTATTCTTCTGATCTTTCACATTTTTCTTCACAGTTTGCAGCAGATATGGACAACAAAATTGCCAACTACTGGTTTCTTTTAGACTTAGTCTCAGCAAGTGCAGAACCCAAACCCGCTGCATTATATATAATATTATATATGTATACCTACCCAAGCAATATAACAGCCTCACGCTGATGAGACCCAAAAGGTTGAAACAGCTGTCTGTGGGTAGGTTTACTACTGGCTATGCATCTTAACCCAGGCTGTGCTGAAAAGCTGTGCAATGCAACCATTCCCTACATCACTAGCTGTAGCGGGGGTATCTGATAAGTGTACAATGCAGTAAGCATAAGCTTATAGGGGTCCATGTCAAAATGGATTTGAAGCAAAAGGTGGCACTGTGTGCTCATTTGCATGTAATTTTCCAGAATCCCTTGCTGCAGTGGAAGCACTGTATGCTGGACTATAATGGTGAAAGACAGGGTTTCAGACCTATCTAAGACATGCAAATAAGCACACAGTAATATTTCCATTTGAGATATATAGCATACTTTACCACAAGCGTGGTTGGCAAAAAAGTCGACAGCACTCAGATGTAAAGCACAAAACGTGTATTTAGAAATAAATAACACAGGTCGAACGTTTCGATCCACACAATGGGATCTTTCTCAGAGGTGTGTGCGTAGAACCATAGACAGTGTGAACCTTATATACCCGATCCCATGTGTCGGACACACCCACCAATAAATAAATTAAAAACCATGCGAAAATGCAGGTAAGTCCCATCATAGATGCAAATACACAACAGCTGAGTCAAAGTCCAATCAGCTGAGTCAGAGACCAAGCAGCGCACTGTGGCACGTCCCTGCTGTCTGAGTTAGCGTCATGGTTACCTGGGATACTGGTTCGCGCATGCGCAGCTCCATCTATTCCGTTGTGCAAATCGGGGCCGAACGGGCGGGGACCAGAGCCAGTGGAGTGTAAGTTAGGCATACTGATCTCCTTCTGGGGTAGCGACCTAAAATATACAATAATAGACAAAAGCCCCAATGCTAAATCCAATATGATATTATTTAGTTCATGATCTGTTTTTTCTTTTTTTTTTTTGTTCTCATCAGTATGGATCATTTAGTTAAATTCTTTGGCCAAAATATTTCAACTCTACAACCACGTCAAGTGAGATCCCCCTCAGCAGGTTTTACACTACCCATATTATACTGTCTTGTATTTCTTCCACTGAATAGAGAGAAGAGGAAACATACAGTAACATCATAATAGACAACAGCATGGGGTGCATGATGTATGCAGTGTTTAAGGGGTTACATTTTAAGAAGCACTAAGGGGCCTATGCAGATACGTTTTGACTTAGTAAATCTCCAAATGCTCAAAATCTCAACATTTTGGCGAATTTAATACAACATATGCAGAGAGGTGGGAAACTTGAATAACAAGGCTAGAGCTGAAGTGGCGAAAATTTGTCCGTTTTAATCTCGCCATGTTCAGCGGAGCGGAGTGACTGTGCATTAGCGATTTTTCCTTCTACTTGTGGCACTGTCCTCGCGCAACTCTCGCGCAACTTTTTTTTCCTTCTACTTGTGGCACTGTCCTCGCGCAACTCTCGCGCAACTCTCGCGAGACTTTGAAACCATTTGCCGCCGAAAATTAAAGTTACAGGAATCCATTCCAGTCACAGCGTCTCTGTGTTTATGCTGAAGCATACAGAGATTCCTGTGACACTGAAACGTCTCGCCTCACAAGTACATTGTACTACACTGAAGGCACATCTACACATATTTTCAACATCTCTTCACTCTGCCTTTTTGACGATTATAAACAGCTTTTGTTTTTACTGAAGTTGCTGCTGCATTTCAGGATGTCTTTTGGTCAATTACCAAGTAATAGGATAAGGGGGGCACATGCAGGCACTAATGTTGCTCGTGGTGTTACTTCACACAAGCATGAGCATGTATTTTCAACTTCCTCAACTTCTGTTAACGAAGGTGCAGGAGTTAGTGGTGCAATGTTTCATGTACGAAACAATGATACTGTTACGCAGAGTGCAACAATGTCTGCTGGTGTTACATGTGTTCCTAGTATGGCTGCGCCTGATGCCAATGGTGTGGCGAGTATCTCAGCAGGTGTGACTGATGGTGTGTTTACCGAGAATATTCGTGACACTGTGAGTGTTCGTGGTGTTGGTTGTTTGGGTGTTAGTGTGCGTGGTGCTGTGCGTGGTGCTGTGCGTGGTACGGTTGGTGGTATTGTGCGTGGCAGTGTTCGTGGATTAGTGCGTGGCACTGTGCGTGGTACTGTGCGTGACAGTGTTTGTGGTAGTGTGCGTTCCGAAGTACGTGGCGGTGTACGTGGTGGAGAACGTTGCGGTGTACGTGGTGGAGAACGTCGCGGTGTACGTGGCAGTGTACGTGGCAGACAGTGTAGTAGTGTGAGCACAATGCATTTTCCTCACGACAAAACTAATGCTAGTGTGTCCGAGTCAGACAGTGAAACTATTAGTGCAACAATGAATGTGCACACACTATTGCCTACAGTGACCATGTCAGCGGTTCATGAACAAGTGTGTGCAGGTGCAGATGTCACCTCAGATAATGTTGAGGCTGACATACACATGGGCAACATTGGTTTTCAAGAGGAATACATGCCCGAAAATAACATATGTGATGCTGTCAGTCCACTGGTACAACATGCTAAAAAAAGAAACGTTAAATTTAGTGACGAGGAGAATCAGGTGCTAGTTGCGCAAATTTTGGAACACTATAACCGTCTGTTTGGACATCTGGTTGGTACGTTGTACGCATGTTATAAATTTGCACTTGGAATCATAATGTCAGTAAATGTATTCACCTCACATACATAACACCATGTTAATGGTTCCCAATAACAGTACAGTTACAATGCTGTGTTTGCTCCTGTTTTTTCACAACAGCAATTATGTCATGCATAACAATACACAATACACACAGTCAATAGTCATCGTTGTAGTTAAATTGCACATTCTCTAATTTGGTCATAAAGTAACATAGCACTTACTGCAATTGTCCATGTAGAAAATAAAAATCACACATGTTATATTATAAAACAATGTTAAAATTACAAATCTGTTTCTCTCTACTGTCATTATGTTTCTTAACAGTTAAAACCTCCCCTATGGTGAAGAGACAATTGTGGAGAAATATCCGTGACGCTGTGTCAGGCTGTGGAATTCAAGTGCGCACGCACGATAATTGCCGAAAACGGTTTGACGACATAAAAAGAAAACTCAAAATAAAATTACAACACTACTCCAAGCATGCCACAGGCACAGGTGGAGGCCCACCTGCTACACCATTGAACCTAACACCTTTTGAGGAGCAGTTAAGCGCAAAGTTACCTTCTATACAAATACAAGGATTTGAAGGAGATTTTGATATTGGAGTTCATCAGGATGATTTTCAGCATGGTAAATTGTATGTGTTAAATGTTCGTAATGTGAATTAAGTAATATGGAGACAAACATGGCAACTGTGACAGGAAAATTACTATAATTGTTGTTCACGTATACAGTATGTGCTATGTCATAGTTATCAAATGAAGTTGTTTATAAATGTGACGTGGTTTTTGGCAAGTTATTACTTTATGAAACATCTACATAGTTGTCACCTTTGCTACTGTTGTCTAAGTTTACATAATAGAGTAAACGGTATGTCTCACTAATGTCATACAAGTTAATTTTTAATTTTTACTACAACATAGTTTACAATTTTATGTACAAAGTATGTACTATGATCCATGTAATGTGTATACGCATTGTACAGTAATTATATATTTTTCATATTTCTCCGTCTACAGAGTTATATTATGCAGATGAGGAATCTACAGAAGCTACTGACAGTATGGAAACACAATTGAATGTAACCCAGCACTCTGATGCAAATGTGGAAGGTGAATATTGTACTACATTGTAATGTTGAAATTAAATTAAACATCTGGTTTTAACATGTAGTATCATAAAATTATGAAATTAACACATGTTTTGCAGTTATTTTGTGCAACAGTATGCTGTGTTACATGAAACTGCAACACATTTATTAATCACGGCTACTGATGAAACCTAATACTGATTTATGCAATAAGAATCATATCATAAGACCATTGTTGAAGTAATTAAGTATCTATAACACGAATTATTAATTTTAATTAATAACATCTCTTCATTGTTGCAAAATTTAAGTATTGTTGATGCGCATGAGAATGGAGTACACACAATTGAAATTTATGTAGTGTATAAAAATTACTTTAGAATACAAAAATACTTATTTTAATACTTTAAAAATGTGACAATTCTTTCTTTTCATAGACATCGAGATGGAAGGGAGCTTGATGGACACGAATATTGTGCATGATGATTGTCCAGCTGACTCAGAGGAAGGAACAGCTACTAATGAGGAAAGGATAGATTGTGAAAATGTCCAATGTGAAAATGCCCAACATCATCAACTCATGTCAATACAGGATGCTGAAGAGCGTTTAATAAAAAACAGTTCTGACAATCACATTCAAATAATGTGTGTACAGGAAAAAATGCTGGCTGAAATTACTGAAGTAAAAGACATTCTGCGCTGTACAGTGTCCGAATTACGGAAACATAATACTCACATGGAGGCCATAATAACATGCTTAATGAAACATAATGAACTACAAAGTTCTAATGTTATACCGACTTTTTTGCCATCCACCTATGTTGCAACATTGGAGGCTGCAGAGTTTTTACCAAACAGTAGCGATCAACTATTTGACACAATCCCTACTATTGTTACACAACTGCCAGGGTCATGTGAGGCACATGAAAACAATGTAACTGAAAATGACATGCAATCGATTCCATTACAAAATCAGAGTTCTGTGCCATGTGCTGAACATATTGGAAACGAACATGCAACAAGTGCACCAATAAATGTTCGCACAAACACATTATCAACAACAATTAGTGAAAATAACACTTTGATATCAAACATAACTGACAATACTGAAAAATTTGAAAACACTGTTCTCAACATTGGTGTACAGAAAAATGTTTATAAAAAACAACAATGTAAAGGTCTAAAAAGAAACATTATTGCAACTAGCACTGGCACAGGTCGAAATACTCGTTCAAAGCACCCAGTTAATGAACTGTGATGTACTATTATCCTGGAGCAAATTTATACATTGTATTGATTTTCATGAAATGTTTTGTATGTTATTAATATTGTTTCATGTGCATTGGTAATGCTTGAGCATATTCACACATGGTGGCATTTTGCATAACTATATATGTTAAACATTTACATTTACTTTGTGTATTTGTAACTTACAATACAATGTAATATGTCCTATACTATAAGTCCAATTGTCACCATTGTGTCATGCAACAGTTCTATAATATATAATGACACAAAGATTAACAATTGTTATAACATTATAAGTAGTTTTAGTTATAAAATGTCTATGAAATAAATTCTTATTCATGCTTACATTGATGTTTGAAGACATTAATTTCAGTTATACTAATAGCCATTGTTCATATTGTTATGTCCTGTTCACGAGAAAATAAATTATTAAAACTAAACTTTTCAGCCTGTTCCATTTCTATGCAAGGCCACATTGAACATCTGTGTTTGGGAGGTTTCAATCCTTACACATTACCCTTTGTATTTTTACCTTGAAAACTTGATAACTATGATAAAACGGCTAGTTGGTTGTATTCTAAGCAAAGAAACCAAAGTGAATACAGAATAACACACACACTGATCATTATAATTGCTGCAATTTCTGGTCAGGATGATAAAATAGCCACAGTACAGCAAATTTATGCGTATGCAGAAGACCAATATGATTATTATAAATTGCATCACAATTCACATACATGCTTCATTCGAACAAGTAGTCAAGAAGGACAAAAGAACACTGCTTGGAAATTGAATTCGTGCTCTCATGTTGAACCTGAAGCTGCAATTTCAGGAATGTGGAAGGTTATATCATATACTGATATTTAAATACTTTACACAGTGTTTAAATTTGATTGCTATATGTGTATTCACACATGTAAAATATTGTGAAGATTTTGTTAAACTTTTTCATATTGGGTTTCTTTAAAGTGAAGGAATTTTTAAATAAATATAATGCAAGGTGTATGTCAATTTAAAATTTATAATTCAGTATGTTACATGTAAAAACTTATTTATTGCAGTGGAGCAAAATTTTGTCTTCATGAACAATTGCAATGTTTGAAATTTGTTTATTGCATGCAACAGTTAATGAATTAATTAATTAATTGCATAAGATAAGCATGTAAATATGCTGATATGTTTTCATTATAGAAACCATCACTTTTGCCGAGTAAATTAACTAAATTGTGTTACAGACCATTGTAAATTGCAGTACACTTTAACGACATTCAGACAATTAGTTATGCACGTGTGTAAAGTTCATTTTTACTCATGTTGTGTTGCAAGTGTAACTGAAAAGCATTTGAAAAGCATTTGTTTCAAAAAAACTTTTACCAATTGACAACGTTAAATATAAGACATCTAAATAGACGTTTACTCCATTATGTAATTAATGCAGTAGATTTTAAAATAGATTTTAAAATAGCTGCAATGTATGCATGCATGTAACAAATTAAATAAGCAATTTTTTCATTTTCATTGCAAGTACATGAATGAGTACTATTTGAAAAAAAAAAAACCATGTATACAGTAGTGTGGTTTAATGACCATCGCTTTTTCCAACATTTACCCCTCACAACACCACCCTATCTACATCCTGCCTCCTCCCCCCTCCACCCGCTCAACACAATCGCTCCTACCCCCTCCACCCGCTCAACACAATCGCTCCTACCCCCTCCACCCGCTCAACACAATCGCTCCTACCCCCTCCACCCGCTCAACACAATCGCTCCTCCCCCCTCCACCCGCTCAACACCATTGCTCCTCCACACCGGACGCCGTCATGCTTCTGTATCGGGAACAGGGGTGGGGGGTGGAGGGGGTTGACGGGACCACCGTGTCGCCGGGGGCTGCCTGCAACAGGACACACAGCCGTGGCAGCAGTTCCCACGGGGGTAGTGGGAGTTGGGGGGGGAAGACAACACACATAACTGCACAAACATGCTGCATTAGCAGCGAACGCGGAAGTGAGTGATTTGTAAATTGCATCACGTGCACAATACGACATAACCTACGTGCACTGGTGGGAAGGAGGGGGCGGGGTTAACAGAAACGGAGAATAGAATAGTGGCGTGAGCAAAGTAAAGAAGTGTTTATGCCAGTATTTTCTGGCGATCAATTTTGGCGTTTATAGCGCACATAACGGAGCTGAACGTGGCGGAAATGTCCAACATTGCGTCCCTGCATTTGGCGAAACTGGGAAAATTGCGAAATGCCTGAAAATTGTATAATTCGCCACCACATTTGCTATCTCAGTGAACCTAGCGCATTTTTTTGGCGATATACTGGAAACTCGCCACTAGTACACTATTCTCTGCATAAGGGAAGCTAATTTTGGCAAATACATGGCGTTATTACCTCTCTGCATAGGCCCCTAAATGTGTTATGTAAGAGCTGCAGTGCAGTTATAACTTGTTATAAACCAGAAGTGCTCTAATAAATATAGTGAAGAAAAACATCTAAAAAAAATAAAGTGCAAGAAAAAAAAATCAAAGTGGGATGGCTGAGCTTAAAGCTAAGGAGGACGGGTCACACGATCTCCCAAAATTGTTTCCAATTTAAACATACAGGGGCCTATGCAGAGAGCTGCGAGAAGCCCTATCTCGCCATGTATTTGCCAAATATGCCCATAGCAAATCCTGAAATGGCGAGAAACTGGCCATATGATTAAAATCCGCCGATTTTTGGTTTCTTTACAAAAAACTCGCCAGATGGGTGGCGAGAAGCAATATTTCTCCAGTTTTAAAATCCGCCGTATTCTAGTAGCCCCGATCAGCATCTCGGCGCTGATCGGGGCTATAAAATGGAGAGATTTTCTCCAAATAGCTCCGCCAACAAAAGTTGGCAAGAAGCTGGTGGTGAGCGGCGAAATGGGGATTTTTTTTGTGTTTTTTCTCAAAAGTCAGATGATTTTTTTTAATGTTCAATTCATGGCCATGTATGTATATATATCCCTCTGGAGCTATATACATACATGTCTACTAACGGGTTGTTTTTCAAATGTTTATTGCATTTGGTCATGTATTATACAACTCTTTTCCCTGTTTGCTTACTATTGTGTGTGTGAAATGTTATGTAGATTTACTTTTCTCATTTAACATGATGAAGATTGCATGGGCATATGTTGGGACACTGCCTTAATGGTTTAATGTGGCTTATTTGGTGCATTTAGATTGTGGACGATCGTGTTAGTTAGAAATAAATTTGTTTTTGCAATGGTTTTGTGTTTGCATAGCAATCTTGAATAGTGTTTTTTGTTTAGATTTGCTTGTAATGTTTTTCGGATGCCATTAATTGTGTGTTGGTAATGTATTATTGTCGACTTGCTTTGTTTATATAGAATGTTTACTTTCAATCGTGTATTTGTTTTGGACCATTGATTGCAATTGTGTACATGATGGAAATATTATTTGCATCATGTACACATTTTTCAATTCTAAGTTTTATAGCAATTTACTCTTTACTGCTTTGGATAGGTGCTTGCTGTATTCTCTGATGATATGTGTTTTTATTTTCATTTGGATTTGTTTTTAATTTGGCAGTGATGTTCTCAATTGCAGATCGGATGTTTTACATTGCTAAATGCATATCCTTTCCCATGTCTTTGTAGATTGCTTAATCATACCAATATTTTACATATATTTTTACAGATCAATGTAACATAATATATATATATATATATATATATATATATATATATATATACATATATATATATATATATATATATATATATATATATATATATATATATGTATGTATATGTATATGTATATGTATATGTATATATATATATATAAAAAGAGAATGATGAAGCCACTCTACAAATGAATGGGTAAAGGGTGGCTTAACCCATTAATTACTTTAGCGCTTATTAACCGTTATTGTTATTAAGGGGTTAAGTAACACCACAATATATTTGCTATATGGTGTGGGTGGGTTATGTATAGTTTTTTAATAATTATGTTTCTTGCGGGTGAATGTATTGTTTTGAATATGGGTATTGGGGGTAGGGGGTATTGTCCCCAAGGGACGGACGGTAGGCCTCCCGGTGTGTTGGGGGTGATGCTGGTTATGCCTCACAGTGGTGGGTAGGGGGGTGGGGTGTATTTATGTTAAAATATTTATGTGTCTTGTAATAATTTTTTTGGGCACAGACTTGATACTGCAGCCAACACCCAAGGGCACCGCCAGCCTATAGTACCATTCCTGTGCCTAAAAAAATTACTATGGGTTATGTATAAAAGGGGGGTTTAGGTGTTGTTGGGGGCACAGAGCCTGATTGTGCTGTGTATTGCAATGTTTATTGGGGGCCATTGTCCCCAATAAACATGCTACTGTGATTTAACCCCTTCATTGCCTTAACGGATAGCCGGTAAGGTAATGAAGCAGCATTACTGTATTTTTATTATTAGTGTACATGTGCAGAGGGTCTCCGGACATGAACCGTGTTGGTTTTATGTCCGGGGACCCCCTGCTTCCCGAGATACAGGCACCTTTATGAGGTGCCAGTATCTCCTATGAATGGAAATGTCCCGCGTCACGTGATCGGGCTATCTCCATGCATAGGAGATACCGGCACCTCATAACGGGGCCTGTATCTCGGGAAGCAGGGGGTCCCCGGACATAAAACCAACGCGGTCCATCCCCAGAGACCCCCTGAACATCTACAATAGCAATCCTATTGATATGTACACATTTTTTTTTTGCCGCCGAGATTTGTGCAGAGAGAGGCTCGCCATCTCTCTGCCGGATTCCTCTCACAGATATGCGCACTGTAACAGGGGACTTATCCCTGTTCAGTAATGTGCCTTTAATCTAGCAGTGTGCAAAAAGGTAGGTGAAGGGACTCTGAGCACTGCTCGATAGTATCAGGCTGGAGGCAATGTGCAATGAAAAGACTTTATTGTGGCATAACAGCCTAGATTAAAAGGACATGAAAAACAATCCTCTGACGCGTTTCGTCTTGCGACTTTATCATAAAGTCGCAAGACGAAACGCGTCATAGGATTGTTTTTCATGTCCTTTTAATCTAGGCTGTTATGCCACAATAAAGTCTTTTCATTGCACATTGCCTCCAGCCTGATACTATCGAGCAGTGCTCAGAGTCCCTTCACCTACCCTTTTGTATCCTGCCGCCGGGACGGACGCACGCAAAAGAGCAGCTGAGTTTCTTCCCCATGCAGCACACCGGATTCAGGGCAGTAACGTGAGTACAGCTACTCTCTGCCGAGAAGACCCACTCGGACCGTGAGACCCGCCCAAGGAGGGACCGCCGGGTGGAATCATCACACACCGGTCAGGTTAGAGGTTTCTCTCCCTATAGTGGTGTACCTACGGTGTTATAAGATTCTGCTGCCATTATATGATTGACTTTATTGCCTCTTGGGGGATAGGAAACCCTGCCCATTGATATATTGAACGTTCTAGACCCACTTACTGATCACTGTATGCACATTTTTTACAGGAGATGTTTTAGAACACCCAACTAGGGAATTCTTCCCTTACCAGTTAATCTAGCAGTGTGGTAGTTAATTACTAAACACCACCTGCCTGATTAGATTGTTTACAAAAGCCTGCCTTTGAGACAGGAAGTGACTCCTTAGCTCTGACTGAGAGCTGACCTTTGGAGCTGACCGGTCTTGAGCTCTACACAGCAGAGCTGATTTCAAGACACAGGGAAAACTACTACACCTGAAGCTGAACCAGGAAGTGAGAAGATTTTCCCTCCAAGAAACAGATAAGACTTTTATTCTTAAGAGACTGCTTATATCTGCTTATTTTCATGCTATATGTTTTGGGGCTGCGAGACATGCTTAACTAATGGAGATGTGAACTAATTGCATAGGATTTCACAGAAATACTCCCAAGTGAATGGAAGCTTTGTTCCCCCCCCCCTGTGTTTGGATAATTTCCTTATGAAAAGGAACAGGCACAATAAAGCCTATTATAATTTCACATTATAAAGCCTCCTAATTGTGTACCTCTGTGAAAGTCTGTCTACATATGGTGTCAGAAGTGGGACAAGAGGTGTCTTTGTAGTTAAAAAGGACCAGAGATTTTTATGTGAATTTTTTTTATGTTTTTTGCCTATAAACAGTCTGAGAAAAAAAAAAAAAAAAACCTCATGCAGCAGAGATCAGAGTTAAAGGGACACACCACTGAAACTTACACTGCATTGAAACTTAAAAAACCACAGATGAACTCTTTGCCCCAATCCCAAGAGGAGAGAGACTGCTGAAGCAGCTAAAACTTTATTTGCCTATCACAAAGCGTAATATGGTCATTGAAATAGGGGTGTTGCCTTCCAGCCATAGTCAGGGTTCAAGAAGTGAGTCAGCCCTTAAAAGGGATAGGTGTTTGTTGTTTTCAAAAGTTTCGCTGAAGCAGTGAATACAGATGGTGACCCACGAGTGGTACTGATTTTGCAAATAAAGGTTGCCACACCGCATAGGGCTACCAGCTGTGAATGGAGTATATGCAGAAAAGTGTGAAAATTGATACAAGACTGTGCTGAAGCAGGGGGATTTTTTAGCAAACAAATGCTGAGTGTAAAATTGCCCTATAAAGGAAAAGGTTTTTCAAAGCCAATTGCTGAGTGTTGAGTCCACTGCAAAGAATGTTTTTTTTCTGCAAGTAAAAAAGTATGCCTATTATCTTGGGAGCAAAACAGACACCCAAAGGGTGAAGTGTGAATGCCATAATACCCAAAGATGAGACTGAAAATTACTGAACTCAGGCAGAAAACCAAATTCTGTTGCTGAAGCGGAGGGATTGCACCTAGCAAGTAAATGGTGTATAGCAAATAGACTTTTTTTACCTAGCAACTGCACATCTTGTATACCTGATAAAAGAAAATGCATGCACAGTACTGCTGATATTGAAGAAAAAAAAATTACCCAAGAAAGAAAAGTCTACAGAGATGCCTGTGAGAGCTACAACCTCTACAAGCAAAATATGCCCATCTGTAGGACTACCACAATTGGGGGTTCTAGCAAATAGTGGCAACAGCTGCAATAACACCTCCTGAGGTCAGGAAGAAAATTACACCTGATAGCCTAAAAATGGAGGACAAGATGCAGCGTTCCTGTAATGAACCCTACCCCACGGAAGAGTGGCCCTTCCAGTCCAATAAAGAGGAAGACATCTCTTACGGGGAACCCGAACCGAGTCACACCCACAAAACACCCTAAGAATGGTGGGGGTGCCTGAACTCGGCACGAACAGAAAAGACCGCTCTCTTTGATGACGAATATGATCAGCAGGAGACAGAGCGGGAGCAGTGAATCACCGAATATTTCTGTCAGCTAAAGCAGCTGCAAGAAAAGCCTGGCATATATAATGAAGCTGCTAAAATTTCAAATGAAGATGGAGACCCCAATATCCCTGAAGGGACGGTGTCATCCAAATCAAAAAGGCAGAAAAAAGTAGTTCTTCACTTACCGTGGAAGGAACAGACACGTCCGCAGATCCTGTGGAGGAAAAGGGGGACCGAGTTGCCCTGCAGCCTAGAGAAAATGGAGAATTCGTCCCGCGGGTAACCGAATATCCAGAGGGCCCAAGGCAGAAGTCGTGTAACCCAAAGAAGTGTCTATCCGGTGCCAACAGTGAGGAACTCTCGGCCAACCATCCCAGGGAAGTGGAGTCGGAGCCAGTGAGTGACGATCCCTTGACCAGCCCTGAAGATGCACTGCAAGCTGCCAGGCATGACTGTGATCTACTCTGTGAAGAATTGGAAAGGGAGAGAAATAATAATGCTGAGCTACAGAAGACTGTGCTCGCAATTTACTCTGCGGCCAAGACCGAATTGGAGGATCTCAAGACTGAGCTAGATACTGCAAAAGCTACTATTTCCGCCATGGAGGAAAAGCAGAGCCAATCTGATAAAATAGTGGCTACGCTAAAGCGGAAGTATGAGGAGGCACTGAAGCAGATGACAGTCTTCCAGCAAGAGGTTCACACTCTTCGCATAGAGCTGAATGCCTCACAACAGGAGGTCAACAGTGCTGGATAGAGGTGGACGTATCTCAGAAAGAGGTTCAGACACTCTGCAGAGCACTGGATGCCTCACATCATGAGACCAACAGCTGCCGCATAGACCTGGAAGTTTTCAGAAAGGAACTACACCGTCTCACTGAGGAGCTGGACATTGCTAAAGAAACTATTGGTAATCTTGAAACAGATCTCAAAGTCTCTCAGAAGGAGCTTCAGACCCTCAACCTAGAGAAGGAAGTCTCACGCCAGGAGATTGTCATTCTCAAAGCAGATTTGCGTAAATGGAAGGAGGACTGCAAAGAGGTCCTGAAGAATACAGAGACTGAAAAAGGAGAAAGTTCAAGATTAAAAAGAGAAAACTTAAAACTGAAAGAAGAACATTTTCAGTTAACAGAAGAAGTCAAGGAAAAGTTTGACGCAGAGCACCGACTGCAGAACCAACTGCAAGGTCTGCGTACACACCTCCAGTATGCTGAGGAGAAGCAGCAAACGCTACAGGAAGAAAAACTGCAGGCTGCTAAAGAGGTACAAGCGCTGAGGAACGTCTGAATACCCAGTACGTCCCCACAGAGCAGTATGAGGAACTAAAGGCCACGCTGCATGTCTTCAGAGCATCGTTGGAAGCGGAGCTTCGATACCAGGTGACTCTGTATGAGAGGGAGCGTGAGAAGGCTCAGAAACTGGAGCAAGAGCTGGAGAGACAGAGAGACTGTTCCATTCCCTTGAGTCAGTACACCAAGGAGAAAACAGACGCAGCGGCAACCTTGCCGACAAAAATTACAGAGCTCCAGAATATGAAGGAGACTCTGATACAGATTCCTCCAATATGGAAAAAGGTATTGGCTCTGCCCAAGCACCAGTATCCCACAGTAACTAATGCCCGTAAGGACAAGGGTACAGTGAGAGTTGGGGACTCCACGCAACTTCAAAACAAAATTATGAAGTTTGAGCCACCAAAGAAAGCACTAGCCAAACCTACAGCTGCCCAACAGGCAACAAACAGAGGTAGGAGTGCAGAATCAAAGCCAGAAGAATCCTTAGCTGAAGAAGTTGAACTGGCGACTCCGTGGTGTGGAGAAGCTGCAGAAAGACCACTTCAAGAGCAGAAAACTCTAAGGGCTAGTCCTAACTGCTCTACAACTGTTGCCATACACTTTGTCTACAAAAAGAGGAGTGCCCGACGCAACAGAAATCTCAAGACCGCGCACGCGATAAAAAGACTTTACGTGGAAAAAGTCCTCCTCGAGCGACTGAGGAGTGCTGATCTCAAGCATCTTCGGGAGGAGACAAAAATAAACTGGAGAAAGGGCTCCAATCCCAGCGGGACAGAGGGTTCTCTTCCTCCATCCACTCTCATTCAAGTCACAGAGATATCTAGAATGAGAGTGGAAGGATGGGCTTTGACCGTGGTAAGCCCGAGCTTCCCACAAACAGGGGAGGTATGTAACAGGGGACTTATCCCTGTTCAGTAATGTGCCTTTAATCTAGCAGTGTGGTAGTTAATTACTAAACACCACCTGCCTGATTAGATTGTTTACAAAAGCCTGCCTTTGAGACAGGAAGTGACTCCTTAGCTCTGACTGAGAGCTGACCTTTGGAGCTGACCGGTCTTGAGCTCTGCACAGCACAGCTGATTTCAAGACACAGGGAAAACTACTACACCTGAAGCTGAACCAGGAAGTGAGAAGATTTTCCCTCCAAGAAACAGATAAGACTTTTATTCTTAAGAGACTGCTTATATCTGCTTATTTTCATGCTATATGTTTTGGGGCTGCGAGACATGCTTAACTAATGGAGATGTGAACTAATTGCATAGGATTTCACTAGAAATACTCCCAAGTGAATGGAAGCTTTGTTCCCCCCCCCCCCTGTGTTTGGATAATTTCCTTATGAAAAGGAACAGGCACAATAAAGCCTATTATAATTTCACATTATAAAGCCTCCTAATTGTGTACCTCTGTGAACGTCCGTCTACACGCACCTTCCTGCATACTGCGAGGGGAATCCGCCAAAAACATGGAGCGTTTTAAGTCTGGCGAATGGCCATTCTCGCAGTTCTCTGCATAGGCCCCTAAGTTTTCACAGGGGTAACGGAGTATCCTGCATATGGCGAACATAAACGGCAATAATGTGGCGACTTTATTGCCATTGCGGCTTTCATTAAAGTAGCTCTCTGCATAAGCCCCACAGAGTCTTAGCAAGCTCAAAACCCAAACCTATTACATTATTTGTGTATGTATGTGTGTGTGTGTATATATATATATATATATATATATATATATATATATATATATATATATATATATATATATATATATATATATATATATATGTATGTATATATATATATATATACATATATATATATATATATATATATGTATGTATATATATATATATATATATATATATATATATATATATATATGTATATATATATATATATATATATATATATATATATATATATAGTGGTCGACAAATCACCAAAAAATCTACTCGCCGAACATAAAAATCTACTCGCCACCTAGTACCACTTGTGTGCTGCTTGGGCCAATAGGAGCTCGTCACGATGTTAAATCCACTCGCCGGGGCGAGCAAATGTATAGGTTTGTCGAACACTGTGTATATATATATATATATATATATATATATATATATATATATATATATATATATATATATATATATATATATATATATATATATATATATATATATATATATAAAAATGTAAATACAACTGTATGCTCATCTGCATGTCTTAGGCAGGTCTGCAACCCTGCCTTATTTATATATATAATTATATATATATATATATATATATATATTATATATATATATATAGATCAAATGCTTTTTTTTCTGGGGATATGCCGTATCTCCACCTTTTTCTTATGACTACTGTGTAAGCCAGGGGTGCGCAAACTAGGGTTGAGGAGAAGGGTGGGTAAGGCTGAGTCCCTTGTGCCACTGACCGCGCTGTGCTTGAAGAGGTTGCATCTTGCTATTTATATTTTTAAGTCCCTGCTCATGCGGAGCGCAAGTATGCTCTCCCAAGCTTGCTGCTTGGGGAGACAGCTCCGTTTGAGTTCTGAGCGCAGAGCAGGGTCACATGACCCTGCTCTGACCAATGGGAAGAGAGAGGGCATGTTTTGTGCTGTCAGAGTGTTTTGTGCTGGAACGGGGTGAGGGGGTGGGGACGGAGTGGGGAGAACGGAGGGAGGGGAGGGGGGGGACAGAGTGAGAGGGGAGTGAGGTGGGGGGGAACAGTGTGGGTTGAGAAGGGGGAGAGAGGGGAGGGGAAGGAGAGAGCAAGCAAGAGAGAGGAGGGAAGAAGGGGAGAGAAACAAGAGAGGGGAAGGGAGAGAGAGAGAGCTGTGGGGGACCCACAGGGACCACCCGAGGGCCTCAGATCCCCATGGGAACCACCCGACGGCCACGGGCCCCCGTGGAAACCACCCGAGGGCCCCAGACACCTGTGGGATGACCCGGGGACCCCCAGACACCCGCGGGACCACCCGTCGTTCTGGGGTATTATTCCTGTGTGTAAAATAATAAATCATAGTTTTATGGGGGGGGGGGACACGGGGTGGGTTGTGTATTGGTGCTCACTACAGTAAATATTTTTACATTTAAATTGTATTCCTAGTGTAGATCAGCAAGGGGTCTCCGGAGCAGAACCGCTTTGGTTTCAGGTCCGGGGACCCCCTGCTTCCCAAGATACAGGCCCCGGTATGGGTGCCGGTATCCTTCTGCTTTGTTTACATCCCACGTGGATTTTAACATGGAGGAGATACCGGAACCCCATACTGGGGCCTGTAACTTGGGAAGTAGGGGGTCCCCGAGGCTGAAATCAACTTTGTTCAGCTCAGGAGACACTTTGCTCACGCACACTATGAATAAAAATAAAATGTAAGCAGCTTTATCACATTAGCAGCTACCCGCTAAGGTAATGATTTTTTATTTGGGGGGGTGGGGTTGTTTGATACTAATGTGAGGGAGCAGGGGGTCTCCTGATCTGAACAAAGTTGATTTCAGCCTCGGGACCCCTTACTTCCCGAGATACAAGCCCTGGTATGGGGTGCCAGTATCCCTCTGCTTTGTTTACATCCCGCGGTCACATGACCCACAGGATTTTAACATGGGGATGCTGGCTCCCCATAACGGGGCCTGTATCTCGGGAAGTAGGGTGTCCCCGGACCTGAAACCAATGTGGTTCAGCTCCGTTTACCCTTTGATACATTACTGTAATGTTAGAATTTTAATAAAACCCCTGCGATTGCCTGTGAGAGGCGCGCAGTTAGAGTGACTGATTCAGCCTATCTCTTACTGCGCATCTAATACAGAAAGGCAGACCCCGGTAGGACTCACACAGCAGGGACCCCTTCTGTGTTACTCCGGCGGGCCATTATGTCTGCAACTGACCATCTCGGGTCCACCACGCGGCGTAACGCGGGATGTACATGGTAAATGTTCGAACAATGGCCGCTGCATCTGTAGTTACAAAAATTAGTATTTCAATACATGTCTAAGTTTCAACAGTCCTATTCTTTCACTGTTATCAAGGTTTAAAAGTACAGGAATATACAACATGGAAATGCCTTACTCAAAATGAGTGATAACATTAAAGTAATCAGTATTACAATAACAAAGCATGCAGAAACCCGCTAATAGGTAAAGCAAAAGGCTTAAATGCTTCAGGCACTAGGCGACAGTGTGATTTGTGATACTAATAATTATACTGTATGCTTCTAATTCAGCGAAGGGAATCAGTTGCACTTTCAAAGTGAAACATTGTCAACATACAGTATTTATTTTGTACAAATACAATAACATATCCAACATTTCTGTCCCTGGTATGATTTGCCGATGATGACGAGTTTTAAAACCTTTGGAGAGTGCCATAGGACTATCACTATAAGTAGTTTGGTTTCTATCAAATACTCTATGCCCTTTTGAGAAGACATTAAGGCCCATATTTAATAAGCAGTCTTCTACTTTAAGACACCTTGTGGCGCTGGAAGATACCTTTACTTGAGTGGCTGGAAGACTGCTTGGCAAATAAGGTCCTACGTAGAAGTTCTAAGACTGGACAAAACAAGAAAAGCGGGCAAACTTTTATATTTAAATATATTTTTATATAGAAAGGTGCAAATATAAATTCACATATAAAGTATATATACCAGCAAGAATTTGGCCATCATCCAAATCTTGGATCTTATGCTGAAACACCCCAGGGACTAGAGATGTTTGTCCAAGATTTTTGCATTGTTGCACTATTTTTCCCCTGTCTATTCTTACATACTGTATGCATCCTGGGACTATTTGCCCTCTGTATGCTGTATTTCTTGTACGCATCTAAGATGATTTGGAAAATTCTTACCACTTCGGAGCGGCACTAATCCATATGGTTGTATGCAAATTTGTTATTGTGTTTATTTTGTTCACTGTGTTTCACAATTTTTTTGTTGATTTACTTCACTGTGTTCTTTTTAAAAAAAAAAATATTAATTATATTTAAATATTACTTTTAATTAGAATTAAATGTGCACTTGAACCATATCACTTTTGTGCCTATTTAATACTTGGTGTGGTTTTGTTTTTTTCAAAGTGTGAAGATTAGAACATACACTGGTAAAATCATACGATCTGGAAGCTTTACTAAATGGGGGACTGAGATTGGTTGAAATAACAACCCAGAAACATCATTCTAAAGCAGTGTATTGCTGAACTCACTGGAAGCAAAAGTGTTAACCAAGTTGTATTAGTGTTTCAGATATTGATGTTTTTGAGAGAAATGACACACAACCAAACAATTTGATATACCTCATTACAATATGAATGTATTGAAACTTTTCCCTAATGCCTCATTTTGACACTGCCCAAATCCTAAACTGATACACGATGGGCAAAATTAGAGCAAAGTACCTTGATACAGTGATGCGAAGAGTTACAAAATAAAAATGACATTCTTTGCATCCATTTTGCTCCAAAAGGTCCTAAACATATTTCTCTGGACTTTAAATATAACAATATTAACTTCACTTTTTATCCTGTTTCTATAATGTGCCAATACATGTTTCTTATCATTGTCAGTTCCAGCCCTTGGTGGTGTTTATACTGGCTGTGCATCACTATTCCGTATTTGCAACTCAACTTCGCTTGATAATTTGGTATATGAACACTGTGACCATGTGACCAAACACTGCATTACATACTTTCTTCTACTTTGTTATCTAATAGATTTATAATACAATGTCCCCAACACTTGACAAAAGCTATCAATGATACAGATCTGAAAATGTGTTAGGTGTTTGGAAATTGTTGGTCTGGAATTAAAGCGGCAATCCAACAGCCATTTCCTCCCACCCCCCATTATTGGGTTTATGTAATGGCGGCATTTCAAAGCTCCTGCATCCTGCGGGCCAATAAAAAGCTGTGATGTCATCCGGTGCGGCTTCCTATTGGACCACCTGCCGCGTTAGCGTTAACTTTTCTGAGATACCGGCACCCACTTTGGAGATAAGTATCTGGGTAAGCAGGGGTCCCCGGATCTGAAATTAATGAGGTTCAGCTCCGGAGACCCCCTGCTTCAAACCTTCAACAACAACAAAAAGAAAAAGGCTGCTTCGATTGCTCCTTTACATGGTTTTAGGTACAACAACTATACTGTATCTAGCATAATCACACTAGAAATAATATAAATGTCTGAGTAAGGCGGACTAACACTGCCTTTATAAAAACTAGCAATCTCTGCATTGTGTGATATAAATTGTGCTTGTTTCTAACATTTTCCTGGGTTTATAAATGAAATCTTTCAACATCTGTCTTATTTTCATAAATATTGTGAATGACTCACATTTGATTAAGGCAGTGCTTTAATTCTGTCAAAATAGAAGATAAACATGTACTTTTAAGGTAGTGCTATGTTTGTTACTTTACCCTTCTGACACAAAAATTATTTTAGGTAGATGGTATTAGAATGTATTTTTTGTGTCTGCTTTGCTTATCTTTATAAAGGGATATCCATCTTCTTTTACATAATCCACATTAAAACGGAATACTTTATTTAGTTAAAAGGATCAGGAAAAATTTTTTTTTTTTTCTTTAATACGTTTTCATATTGCTACAATCTGGTGGTTTCGTGTGATATCCACCTGTTTATATCCAGTTCATTGATCTTTCCTCTTTCTCTGACATTATGTGGTAGTTCTGCTGCTGTAACCCTACTGAGGCACCAGCAACGAATTGCTATGTTGTTTGCTTTCCTTACTAGCACCGAATAGGTTTATAACAATTACTGTCTCTAGCTTCTGCAGCAGAAATGAGCAGGTGCAAAATGTGCTGTATCTCTGGGGGAGATAAGCCAAACAAGTATTGGACACTTTTCTAGTTCCTGGAGGGAAAAACAGATCTGAGCAGGAAGGACCGTGTCCTTTTAAACTAAACACCGAAAATAGCTTAAGGATTTGTCAAAGCAACCCTGTCAGTGTGTAAACTGTGCTTACAAAGCAGAGAATGAAGCTGACAATAACCATGCTGATTTGGACCAAGCACAAGTGGCTGACTTAAAAGGCATCTGCATGAAAAAGCATCAACTATTATACAAGGGAGGGGGAAGTTAGTTTAAAAAGGGTATATAATTAAATCACGTTTTTTCCATGGATGCTCTGCTTGGCAGTGAATGAGGTGAACAAACGTCTCACAATTTACAAATGTAGCTTTTATTCAACAACCCGGTGGAAAGACACCATAGACATTAATGGGACCTGGAATCCTTAAAGATAAAAGGGGGAGATCAGCCCGGTCAAGACCTGTGGGGGGAGGGGGGATTTCCCTTGGTCTAGTGGACATTGGTCGGTGATTGACTAATTACAATGAATGATTGTCTTCTACATGGACCAGAGGCATATTTCTGTTGCCTTAGGAGATAAATGAAGATTGCTGTCTATTACTTCGGTACTTTGCACAATGCAAGCTGTTTGTGCATCGTCCCCTGGCTGCAAATCATTTCCCTGTCCTGGACCTCCTTTACATCTGACTCTGGTAAGCAAGACTCTGGAGGGCAGTAACCACCAGTTCCCTAATTTCTCTATGCACCCTGTCTTAGATTTCCACTGGAGCTACACAAGCAGTGCCTCCTTACTGCACTGCCTGGCTATCCCCAATGCGTTGCTCCTTGCTCATGTCCTGGCTGACACCAGCTTTCTTCTCACTCTTGACTTGCATTACTACTGTACTACCAACTTCTCTCTGCTCTCTAATCTGTATTCGCTCTCGTTGTCCTCTTATTTGGATACCACAAGCACTGCACTCACTTGTCATCACTTGTGCCTTTTCCATTTCCTCTGCTTGATTCCTGCCTCTTCAGTGTTTGCTTTTTCTTGCCAGATGACTCCTCTTTTGTTGCTCCGCCACACTCCCTGCCCTGTGCTTTTCTCCCCTCTGCTTTCCTGGTGCACGGATGCATCACCTCAGTGGCATTTTATTTGTCTCATTCCATATGCAGAGCTGTCATCTGTAGTATCACGTTCTCCCCTCTAGTGACTTTCACTTCTGGGCTTCAACACGTGTCTTCTTCCCCATCCATGGTGACTGACTGCTGCTGAAGCGCTAGCTGACCACCAGGGCCCCATCTTTTGACAATGGCTCTGCTTCTCCTGCGATCAACAGTGAAGAACATATTAGAAAACTCTACAGTGGGTGGTGGAGGTTTATCCTCTGTCACTACTGGGCCAAGCTCGCAGTTGTCATGGACTCTGAACACTGCCGAGTGGAGAAGTCAGCAACCTTTGACCAGCAACACAAATAAACTGGGTCCCAACAGTACCAGCAGTCTTTGGGGATGGCACAGCAACGTGACAGCACAGGGTGGCTCTGCCTCCGCACACAGTGGGACCCCGTGTTTAGACATATTCCTGGAGATCCTGATCATCACCATGTGCCTGGGGGCTGTAGCAGGTCAGTGATGGTTGTACTTTTATTTGTATCGGGTTTTACAAAATGTGCATGGAGAGGCTAAAACACAAAAAAATGCTAGTGCAATATGGGATAAGGGCACCAAACAGAAAACTACACAGTGGGAGAAAGGAATCCTCAACTCGAGGTCTTACAGGGCTGATCTGAAATTATGGGTGTGTTTGGTTGGCTATTATTGGAAATTATTAGAGTTAGTAGCTGGAGTGCTATAAGACAAATAGTGTGACTGCTTCACAGCACAACACAATCCTTTTTTTAAACAGTGGCATTCATTACACAACACCGTTTTTTTTTTTTTTAATGTTCATGCTTTAGTTATAATAACAGCAAGGAATGATACTCACAAAGTAGATTATATGTTATATCATTTTGTTTTGTTTTTTGACTTGTGAATAAAAATAACTAGATTTGTATACAATGCCATACAGTACTACATTGTAATTACTGATACGGGGCTTTCTTTCAAGACAAGCGATAAAAAAGTTAAATAAGAAAGGTGGGTGGATGGAAAGCACTTTTAACAACTGTATATTTTATTTTCTTAAATCCCAATTTATTCTGATTTAATTGGAGGCCCACTGCTGTGTAAGGGAAGGGGGAAGGTGGGAATCACCGCTGTGTCCTACGTCTGACCTCTCATGTCACTTTAGATGACCTCAACACGTTTTGTGCTACAAACACTTTGTCAGGGAGTAATCTCTCACTCTAAAAGCATCCCTTTTATAGGGAATGCCTCTAATTACATACACTCCTGCTGTTTCAAATCAATTACCTTATTCAACTCCACCCTAAAACAACATACACAAACATTACATCTCTAATCCCTAAAATGAATACACAAAACATACAGTACATGCATCAACCATACTACCTAACATTATTTATAAAATGTAACCCTTTCCTAGAACTCCCTCTATACATGAATAAACTCTATAACAAATAGATCAATACTATACATAAAGATCTTACATTTCTTAGTACTGATTCCCTACTAACTACACCAAGCATGTCAAACTCAAATGCTAACAAGGGCCAAATAAACAAGGTTTAAGTCTAGGTGGGCCGCAAAAAAAAACAACTTACATTTTCATAGAAACGTAGGTTTATTTCGAAAAGTAGTGTGTGTGTGTGTGTGTGTGTGTGTGTGTGTGTGTGTGTGTGTGTGTGTGCGCGTGTGTGTGTTGACCTCACTAACCGAACCAAAAAAAAAAAGCCAGACGTGAATGACTTCTGAACACATTAACCAGTGTCAGGATGCCCCCCTCTTAACAATTTCCAAAGCAGCAATCCCACCTGGGATCTTACCTGATCCGCAGTCCCTCAAGGTACTATACTGGAGGGGAGGTA
>NC_134486.1:207665331-207712325 GCF_040206685.1 Ascaphus truei | reverse complement strand
CACCTCCAATGACCCCCCCTGCACCTCCAACGACCCCCCTGCACTTCCAATGACCCCCCTTCACCTCCAATGACCCACCCTGCACCTCCAATGACCCCCCCCTGCATCTCCAATGACCCCCCCCTGCACCTCCAATGACTCCCCCCCGCACCTCCAATGACCCCCCCCCCGCACCTCCAATGACCCCCCGCACCTCCAATCACCTCCCCCTGCACCTCCAATCACACCCCCTGCACCTTCAATCACCTCCCCTGCACCTCCAATCACCCCCCCCTTCACCTCCAATCACCCCCCCTGCACCTCCAATCACCCCCCCTGCAACTCCATTCACCCCCCTGCACCTCCAATCACACCCCCCCTGCACCTCCAATCACGCCCCCCCCTGCACCTCCAATCACGCCCCCCCTGCACCTCCAATCACGCCCCCCCCTTGCACCTCCAATCACCCCTGCACCTCACCACCTGCACCTCACATCACCCTTCCTGCACCTCACCTCCCCTGTATCTCACCTCCCCTGCACATCACCCCCCTGCACCTCACCTCAATGCACCTCACATCACCCCCGGGGCCGCGGGGAATCGCCGCCATTTTTTTATTTTATTTTTAAGTTTTTTTTTTTTTAAGTTTTTTTTTTTTAAATCTCACCGCGAGCCGCACAGAGAGGCCGGGCGGGCCGCATGCGGCCCGCGGGCTGTATGTTGTGCAGGCCTCTATTAAACCATATATATGCACATATATAAAATTCTATATTACACATACACAGATATAAAATACATTTATAATATATATATATATATACATATACATATATATACATGAGCAACCCTTAGTCAATGCATGCTGCTTTAAACACAGCTTTTAAGCAAGGACTTGGGAGATGCAAAGTCAGTTAACCCACTCACAGACATGTTTCAACCTTGATGGGTCTCATCAGTGTGAGGTTGGCTTACTGACATTTGCTCAAATGAGATAAGAGTAGGTAATCACCACGACTATTAAGGTTATGGTGGGTAAAAAAAGTGACTAAAACCCTCCACAGTAAAGCATAAAGCAACTGTAAATATTCCTGTATTCCTAAGGGTTGCTCATGTAATGTGAGCATGAGATAGAAAGTGGCACTGTGTGCTCATTTGCATGTCATTTCCCAGAATCCCTTGCTGCAGTGGAAGTGCTGTTTGCTGGGTGATAATGGTGAAAGACAGGGTTGCAGACCTGTCTAAGACATGCAAATGAATATACAGGAATATTTACAGTTGCTTTATGCTTTACTGTGGAGGGTTTTTAGTCACTTTTTTTACCCACCATAACCTTAATAGTCATGGTGATCACCTACTCTTATCTCATTTGAGCAAATGTCAGTAAGCCAACCTCACACTGATGAGACCCATCAAGGTTGAAACATGTCTGTGAGTGGGTTAACTGACTTTGCATCTCCCAAGTCCTTGCTTAAAAGCTGTGTTTAAAGCAGCATGCATTGACTAAGGGTTGCCTCATGTAATGTGAGCATGAGATAAAAAGTGGCACTGTGTGCTCATTTGCATGTCATTTCCCAGAATCCCTTGCTGCAGTGGAAGTGCTGTTTGCTGGGTGATAATGGTGAAAGACAGGGTTGCAGACCTGTCTAAGACATGCAAATGAATATACAGGAATATTTACAGGTTGCTTTATGCTTTACTGTGGAGGGTTTTAGTCACTTTTTTTACCCACCATAACCTTAATAGTCGTGGTGATTACCTACTCTTATCTCATTTGAGCAAATGTCAGTAAGCAACCTCACACTGATGAGACCCATCAAGGTTGAAACATGTCTGTGAGTGGGTTAACTGACTTTGCATCTCCCAAGTCCTTGCTAAAAGCTGTGTTTAAAGCAGCATGCATTGACTAAGGGTTGCTCATGTAATGTGAGCATGAGATAAAAAGTGGCACTGTGTGCTCATTTGCATGTCATTTCCCAGAATCCCTTGCTGCAGTGGAAGTGCTGTTTGCTGGGTGATAATGGTGAAAGACAGGGTTGCAGACCTGTCTAAGACATGCAAATGAATATACAGGAATATTTACAGTTGCTTTATGCTTTACTGTGGAGGGTTTTAGTCACTTTTTTTACCCACCATAACCTTAATAGTCGTGGTATATATATATATATATATATATATATATATATATATATATATATAAACAAAAATATATATATTACACATACATAGATATTAAATACATTTACAGCTCTCTGATTAATATCATTACAGTCCAAAGTTATCAGGGATTTATTATTTAAAAAATGGATGAAACTCAATCTGCTCATTTAGGCCCAGAGGATATTTACTATGTAGTGAATAGATCAAATATTGCTCCCCCTGAAGACGTTTGAGTTCTCTATCACCCAAGGGTCTCTATCCACTATTTCTAGGCCCTTGAATTTTAACTCGTTAGGGGAACCTCCATGACAATCAAAAATGTGTTGTGCAAGGTTATGTACTTTCCTCCCCCCTTCTAACAAACGTTTAGCATTCCTTATGCCGTTCACATGTTCACCTATTACGTACTTTTAATGACCTAATAGTCTTCCGAATGTAATACTTATTACATGGGCAGGCAGGTGATCATATATACAACGAAGTTGCAGCGGCAGTTAATAAAGTGCCTGATGTTATATATCCTTCCCAGTACAACAGTCTTTGAAAGTTTTCTCCCGTGACATAAAGTGACACATGACACATTTCCCACATGGAATATTTCCTAGTGGTTTATTCAAAAACTGTTTACCTAGGTTGACACTAGATGTTTTCTTTAAAACACTTGAGCTAATATGCTTTTTAGATTTTTTGCTTTTCTAAAAACTACTTTGGTTTTGTAGACATTGTTTGTTTTAGGATGGGATCCATTTTCAAGACATCCCAATGTTTAAACAAAATCCATCTAATACTATTTTCTTGTTTGCAATAATTAGCAATAAACATGGGAGTGTCTTGTTCCTTTGTTTTTTTTAACCTTGGGGACCAACAAAGATCCTCTTGCTCTTTCTCTGCTTCTTTTTTTATTTGCATCTTTAACCACACCTCCATAATATCCCTTCTCAGAAATCTTTGTTCTTGTAAATCTGATTGTATGTCAAAATCCCTTAACTCTGAACAATTTCTTCGTACCCTTAGAAACTTGGCTAAGATCCTATCCGCTTTGTTCTCTTTGTCATAGTAGAGTTGATTGGTCCACTTTAGGTCCTCCAACTGGACCTGCCTCAGTGCCAATCTGGCATCAGTAAGGGATTTGTGTATTTTTTTTGAGGGGTTACTTTTGTGTATTTTTTCTAAATGTACTATTTTATCTGATAGCTTTTTATATAGTTTCAGTTTTTTTTTTTTTTCTTAAAGCAGGCAATAGAGATTTGGTCTCCTCCGATCGTTGCTTTGTGGGTCTCCCAAAGCATCGAAGGGGACGCTACAGTACCCTTATTTATATTAATATATTCCTCCAGAGATAATTTGATTTTATTTTCAATATCAGGGTAGTTCAGTAGGGACTCATTTAGTCTCCAGTGTCATGAGTTACTTTTGACAAAGGGGAGGGTGAGTGTCAGGTCAACCGGTGCATGGTCTGACCAGGTCATTGAACCAATATCAGAGTGGGAGTGTAACGCCTGTATGCCCGCAGACCTTGCCAGTCCCCAGTACTGAGGTGGGTAAGGGTATAACACGCACCCACAGCAGTGAGGGCGTGCCCGGAGTGTGGTAAATTGCGTTGCCGGGCCTGGTGAGAAAAGGGTTAACGTTTATACTTGCTGAGTCCGGGGTGCCAGAAGTCGGAGGGTTAAAGTCCAAGAGCCAGGGGGTCAGGGGCAGGAGAGAGCAGCTTCGTGAGGTCCAAAGCAGAGTCCAGGGGTAGCAAGGTACACATAGTCAAACAAAGCCGAGATCAATCCAAAGGAATCCAAACAGGGGCAGGGACAGGAACCAGAGCTGAAACAGACAACAGAGCTAGGCATAGACATTGCACACAGGAGCTACAGAGAAGGAGAGAGCAGAGTGGGGTTATAAAGGAAGGAGGGCCAATAGAAGCAAGGGGTGGAGCAGAGGCTTGTCTGGGTGTTTGCAGGGATAGGTCCAGATGAGCAGGGGAGGAGACAGGGGCGTAATCCAGAGTGATGGCCTGCAGCCGACGGGGGGCGGAGCCAGCGGTGCGAGACGGCTGGTAAAACAATCAGGTGCGCGCGCCTTCTGTAAGGCTGCCTTGCGCGCGCCCCAATCGCGTGCCTGGCGTACGGCGTACGGCGTGCGCCGCGGAGGAAAGGCTCGGCGTGGAGGAGGTGAGAGACTGAGGGAGCGGGGAACCGGGACAGCTAGCCGCAGTGGGGCCTGAGGTGACGGGGGCACGCCGAGAAGCGCACATCCCCCGATCCGTCACAACGGAAGACCGAGGGAGCGGGGAACCGGGGCAGCTAGCCGCAGTGGGGTCTGAGGTGACAGGGACACGCTGAGAGGCGCGTGTCCCCCGATCCATTACAGTACCCCACCTCCTTGAGGATCGGACTCCGGACGATCCTCCCAAGGTTTGTGAGGAAATTTCCGATGGAATTGTTTGAGAAGAGCTGGAGCATGAACATGATGATAAGGTATCCAGGAGCGTTCCTCCGGACCACATCCCTTCCAATGAATGAGGAACTGAAGTCTGCCCCTGGACCAACGAGAATCAAGAATGGAATGGACTTCGAAATCCTGCTGTCCTTGTATTACGACGGGGTTGGTCTCCGAGGACCGTCCGGAAAATGAGCATTTTGGACAAAGGGTTTCAGAAGGGATACGTGAAATACAGAGTGTATCTTCATGGTGGGGGGAAGCGAAAGACGATACGCTACCGGGTTGATCCGTTCAAGGACCTTGAAGGGACCCAAGAATCTAGGAGCCAGCTTCTGGGAAGAAGTTTTGAGCTTGATATTTTTTGAAGATAGCCAAACTCTGTCTCCCGGTTTGTATTCTGGGCCGGCTGACGTCGCCGATCTGCTTGCGTCTTTTGTTTTTGAACGGACCCCTGCAAGGCTCTTTGAATCTTTTTCCAAGAGTTTTGTAGATTGGAAACGTGAGTATCTGCTGCAGGAACACCAGAGGGGAGGGAGGAGAGGGGAAGACTGCTGGGATGGAACCCATAGTTAATGAAGAAAGGTGACTCTTGCGTGGACTCATTCTTCAACGAATTAATAGCGAACTCTGCCCAGGGTAATAGGTTCACCCAATCGTCTTGAGATTCTGATACAAAACATCTGAGATACTGTTCCAGGGTCTGATTCATTCTCTCCGTCTGGCCGTTGGTCTGCGGGTGATTAACCCGAGGAAAAGAGAAGAGAAGTTCCAAGTCTCTGAGAGAACGCTCGCCAAAACTTAGAAATGAATTGAGTACCTCTGTCAGAAACAATGAAAGTGGCACGCCGTGTAACCTGAAAATTTCCTTAGAAAAAATGTCAGCCAAGATAGCTGAATTGGGGAGACCCTTGAGGGGTATAAAGTGTGTGTGCTTGGAAAACCTGTCCACTACCACAAGGTAGTTCCACAATAAAGTCCATGGAAATATGCTTCCAAGGCCGTTCCGGAATAGGAAGAGGTAGGAGGAGGCCAGAAGGTTTGTGTCGGGCGGACTTGCTCTGAGCACAGACTGGACAAGCACTAGTGAAATCAAAAAGGTCTTTGTTCATTTTAGGCCACCAAAAGGTCCATTTGATAAGATCTACTGTCCTCTTGAAGCCTGGATGACCAGCAGATCTAGAAGAATGCCCCCACTGTAGGATCTTGTGGTGAAAACGTGAGCAGCGTACAACCGTCCTTCTGGCACCTTAAATCTCCAAGGTACATCTCATCCAGGATATCAAAATTATTGGCGGAAATAATATACTTTGCGGAAAGAATCGTCTCTGACGATTCATTAGATCCTTCCTCCGTAGAGAATTGGCGAGACAGAGCATCGGCCTTGATATTCTTGGTACCTGGAATATATGAAATTGTGTAATTGAAACGAGAGAAAAACAGTGCCGAACGAGCTTGACGGGACCCTAGACGACGAGCCCCCTCAATGTACAATAAGTTTTTGTGATCGGTGAGAATAGCTACTGGCTCCTTGGTACCCTCGAGAAGATGTCTCCATTCTTGGAGGGCTAATTTGATAGCCAAAAGTTCACGGTTCCCGACATCATAATTTCTCTCGGCCGAAGAGAATTTCCTGGAAAAGAATCCACATGGATAAAGTTTTTCTTGTGGAGAAGATCTTTGTGAGAGTACTGCCCCAGCTCCCACATCAGAAGCGTCTACCTCCAGGGTGAAAGGAAGGGATGTATCCGGATGCCGAAGGATGGGGGCGGAGACGAAAGCTCTTTTGAGGAACTCGAAGGCTTTGATGGCTTCAGGGGACCATGCTGTCGGATCAGCACCTTTCTTGGTCAGAGCAGTAATGGGTAGAGTGATAGTGGAGAAATTACGGATGAACTTTCGATAGTAGTTAGAAAAGCCAAGGAACTGTTGAACGGCTTTTAGGGAATTTGGCAATGGCCAATCGAGAACAGACTTCAATTTCTCAGGATCTATGGTGAAACCTTTATCAGAGATTATATAGCCAAGGAAGGCTGTGGAAGATTGGTGGAAGAGACATTTCTCCATCTTCGCATAGAGGCGATTAGCGCAAAGCCGAGAGAGAACCATCTTGGTGTGACGAATATGCTCCTCCAGGTTCTTGGAGAAAATGAGGATAGCGTCCAAGTATACGATGACAAAGATTCCCAGAATGTCCCGGAAGATATCATTCATAAATTCTTGGAAGACGGCAGGGCATTGCAGAGGCCGAACGACCCGAACGTGTGTTAAATGCAGTTTTCCATTCGTCACCATCTCGTATTCGGATAATATTGTAGGCTCCTCTCAGGTCGAGCTTAGATAATATAGAGGCTCCTTGAAGCCGGTCAAAGAGTTCTGAAATTAGAGGAAGAGGGTACCGGTTTTTAACCGTAATCTTGTTAAACCCACGAAAGTCGATACAGGGTCTTAAAGAGCCATCCTTCTTTTTCACGAAGAAGAAACCTGCCCCGGCGGGGGATGTGGAATTCCAAATAAACCCTTTCTTAAGATTCTCCTGGATGTAAGTCGCCATAGCCTCGGTCTCGGGCACAGATAAGTTATAAGACTTAGACTTGGGGAGTGTGGTTCCAGGAATTAATTCGATGGGGCAATCGTATGAACGATGAGGTGGCAGAACCTCAGCCTGGGTCTTGTTAAAGACATCTAAAAAGTCATGATATACCTCTGGCAAGGTAGAGAGAGAAGCAGGAGTGGTGTCGAGGCCAGCGAGCATGGTAACGGGAGGAGTGTCCGTCTTCTCCAAAGTAGAAGCCCACTGGATCGATAGTTCGTTGGTCCAATCAACACGCAGGTTGTGAAGCTGGAGCCACGGCAATCCCAGAATAACCTGGACAGTAGGAGAGTGGAAAACATCGAAGATGATGACTTCAGTACGGCCATCTGTGGTGGTCAGGGTAAGGGGAATAGATTCCCAGATAATGAAGGCTGGTTGGAGCGGTCCACCGTCGATAGCCTCCAGGCCGATGGGCGACTTCTTCTTGACAAACAGGATTTGGTTATGGCAGGCATAGTCGTGATCCAAAAAGTTACCACCAGACCCGGAGTCGATGAAGGCGTCAACCTCTACCTTGAGATTAGGACCCACAAGAGTTATAGGGAGTAGAATCCTTTTCGGTAGTACTTTAGGGGAAGAGGGGCAAGGAGAAATGGTACCCAGTAGATGCCGCTCTACCTTTACTGGGCGTTCTTGTTTCCCGGTTTCAAGTGACAGTGACGTAGTTGGTGTTCCGGGGAGCCGCAGTAGTAGCAGAGACCCTCCTTGCGACGTCGTGTTCTCTCAGCGGTCCGAAGCTGTTGGCTACCGATTTGCATCGGTTCAGGGGCGTCCAACGCAGGAAAAGCCAAGGGAGGAGACCTAGGAGAAACAGGCAAGGATGAGAGTGAACGGGGACGGTGGCGCTCGTGGTGTCGTTCTTGAATGTGCTGGTCCATCCGGATGCTGAGGGAAATGAGATCCTTTAGAGATGAGGTACGAACATGAGCTGCAAGATCATCTTTGAGGGATTCGGATAAACCCTGCCAGTATGCCGCAGCGAGGGCCTCATCATTCCACTGGGTCTCTGCAGTGACCTGCGACCCTGGGAGAGACGAAACAAGGAAGAAGCGGCAGTTTCCCTACGCGCTGGTGTGTTAAAGACCTGCTGGAACTCTCGCCGGAATTTGGGGTAATCTTGGGTTATGTCTGGTCTGTGTTCCCAGAGGGGAGAAGCCCAAGCGAGGGCATTGCCAGTGAGCAGGGCATAGACGTAGGCCACTTTAGTACGACCAGAGGGAAAGCGAGACGGGGACATCTCAAACTGGACGTCACACTGGTTCAAGAATCCCCGGCAAGTAAGGGGGTCCCCGTCATACCGGTTGGGAGGTGGAATACGTGGCTCCGGGTTGCCCACAGATACTGGGGCCGGGAGTGACGGTGCAACTGGGGATTCCCATAGTGAGAGATTAGAAAGTTTTTGAGTAACGGTGGTGAGTTGGTCACTTAAAAATTGCCAATGTTCTATAGTGACACCTTGGCCCACCTCAGGGGCGTCTGCATTTGTTGAGCTCTGCATAATGTAACGCCTATATGCCCGCAGACCTGGCCAGTCCCCAGTACTGAAGTGGGTAAGGGTATAACACGCACCCACAGCAGTGAGGGCGTGCCCGGAGTGTGGTAAGTTGCGTTGCCGGGCCTGGTGAGAAAAGGGTTAATGTTTATACTTGCTGAGTCTGGGGTGCCAGAAGTCAGAGGGTTAAAGTCCAAGAGCCAGGGGTCAGGGGCAGGAGAGAGCAGCGTAGTGAGGTCCAAAGCAGAGTCCAGGGGTAGCGAGGTACATGTAGTCAAACAAAGCCGAGATCAATCCAAAGGAATCCAAACAGGGGCAGGGACAGGAACCAGAGCTGAAACAGACAACAGAGCTAGGCATAGACACTGCACACAGGAGCTACAGAGAAGCTATGCAGAGCAAGGAAGGAGAGGGCAGACTGGGGTTATAAAGGAAGGAGGGCCAATAGAAGCAAGGGGTGGAGCAGAGGCCTGTCTGGGTGTTTGCAGGGATAGGTCCCGGTGAGCAGGGGAGGAGACAAGGGCGTAATCCAGAGTGATGGCCTGCAGCCGACGGGGGGGCGGAGAAAGCGGTGCGAGAGGGCTAGTAAAACGATTGGGTGCGCGCGCCTTCTGTAAGGCTGCCTTGCGCGCGCCCCGATCGCGTGCCTGGGCGTGCGGCGTGCGCCGCGGAGGAAAGGCTCGGCGTGGAGGAGGTGAGAGACTGAGGGAGCGGGGAACCGGGACAGCTAGCCACAGTGGGGCCTGAGGTGACGGGGGCACGCCGAGAAGCGCGCGTCCCCTGATCCATCACAACGGAAGACTGAGGGAGCGGGGAACCGGGGCAGCTAGCCGCAGTGGGGTCTGAGGTGACAGGGACACGCTGAGAGGCACGTGTCCCCCGATCCGTTACAGGGAGGAGGGCTGAAGGATGTTTTTGGTGACCAGGAAATAATCTATTTTGGAATACGTCTGATTTGGGGGTGAGAAGAATGAGTAATCCTGTTGGCCCTGATGCTGCGCCCTCATGCATCTATCAAAGAGAATTCCTTAATTAGGTCTCTGAATTTTTTGCGGTTTTATGTATTAGAGTCGAGTGAGCTTGACCTGGGGTGGTAGATCTATCCAGAGCGAACCTTCAATTTCACTAAATTGAGTGATACATGCTTATTTTATACTGGCACGTTGTAAGTGCGCATTTTTATACCCGTTTTTTACATAAAGAAATTTATATCATTCTGATCGCACTATGTAGTTCTCTCTCTCATCCTACATATACTACATTGCATCACTGACGGAGCCTTTGAGGGGGGATCCTGACCATACTATTCCATATGGGTAGCAGCCCTATTTGCAAACTGCTTTTGATTCACTGATATCCTGTGAGTAGACAAGACATACGAGCCAAGAAACCATCATATGCTTTATTAATCAATTTCCTATACATCTGCACTTATTTGTGTGTTTTTTGTTTCTTTTTTCCTATATGCTCCCCCTGGATTGTTTGAGAGATAATAATAATTATCTTTCAAGCATAAATAGGGTACAGTACTTGACATCACTTTTAACTTTTGCTTTCTATCCCACCAGCATCATTATGGTAAAGTACTGAAATAAAATGTTCTTTACTTTTATTGTTTACCCCCTTTATTGCTTAGGGGACATCGGATTTCTACATTTAGTTACTGCAAGATTGTTACTTCAATATCATTTGGAACTGTTCTGTAACCCGTGCAGCTCCTTGTTTACAGCATCTTATTGCTACTGTTTACATCATTGCTTAGAAGCAATGGGAGCACCTGCTAGTCCCTACATTTTCTTCAAACGATGCACCAGAAAAGCATCTCTCCCAGGAATATACTACACTATGGTAACTGTACTTTTCCAGATAATATCACACTGAAAAAATAGTTGCAGGTACTGTAATTGTAGTCACATTAAGTCATTTTCCTAGGAGGAAATGTCACCATTTTCTAGAATGACGTAGTGAGATTTTATAGCAACTCGTATACCATAGTTTAGTAGTTAGTGGTATTTCGATAGTTATAACTTAGTTTCCAAAGTTCATGCTCTGCTCTCGCTCCTTTGTGAAACTTGCTTTACTAGCTCATTAATATGTAATAATAATAACAACAACTTTATTTCATACAGTGCTTTTCTCCACAATAACACTCAGAGCGCTTCACAATTACAGTATACTGCCGTGCACAGTACGCAGCACATACTGCAGGAATTTTTAAAGACACAGATGAGCTATGTTTTTGGTGCCTCTTTGACTGTGCTTAGTTTTGTCAATTATGGCAACTACTGTTTTGTGCTTTAAGTACGCAACGTTATTAGGACTTTTCTGCATAAAGTGAAATATGTCTGATCATTTAACTTGCCATGCCAGATATTGAACTAAATAAAGCAGTCAGAAGCTTGGGTATCATCAGTTATTATGGAAGTTTCCTTGCCTACCAGGATTGTAAGTAATAGTGCCCTAGCACTGATTGCCGTCACAGAATGCAAAGTAGAATATGAAATTCTGTAGTTTGGCAATATTATACTTCTGTGTGTACTATGTATGTTGATCCCATGAAAGTTATCATAATCTGTGAATAATTGTGAATGTACATAATAAAAGTGAATGTACATAATTGTGAAGATTGGTCACAATTTGTGGGGGTAATGAAGGAGCAGGGGAATAGAATCCCAGAATTAGAACATGGATGAACCACAGGCATATCTGTCAGGTATTTTTTAACTAATTTGTAATACTGATTTTTTTAAAACATGAAGAACAAGACTAGAAATCCAAGAATGCTAAGGGATGTGAATTTCAAAACTAAGACAAGATAAAATTGTCCTTAAAATTTACAGTTAACGGGGGCGTGGCCAGGACGCCGACGGAGATGGTTGAGTGAGAGAGGAGCTCCTCAGACCCCTGCATAGAAACAGTGCAATAGACACATTTCCCCCCCAAAATCCACTCCCCAAATACTCTCCCCTTAATCCACAATCCCTGGAGCAATGACGGGCAGACCGAAGGCCCAACAGACCCAGGGGGTCACGAAATATTTCGCCCCCTCGCCGCGGAGCACAGAGGCAACCTCAAGGAGCCAAGATGGCGCCGGCACGAGCAGCGCACGTGGCGCCAAAAGCACAGCGACAGATCGGGACCAATCAGACGAGCCCTTGCCCCCTGAAACTGGGGTAACACAAGAATATATGCAAGAGCTCATGGCCTCAATGCTGGATAAGCTCCATGCATCGCTCCAAGCAGACCTGAGAGCGGCAGTCACGGAGCTCAAGCAAGAAATCACAGGCCTCACAGAGCGGACATCAGCCCTGGAGAATCAAATGGCAGATGCCCAGCAAGCCCAGGAAGCAGCAGACACAGAGATTTACCGACTGGGGGCAGAAATTAACAGTCTCCGTGACACCCTAGAAGACCACGAGAACCGCGACCGGCGGCAAAATATTAGAATACGTGGCATTCCGGGAATCAGTCCCCCCAGGCCAAATAAAAATCTACCTGCTTGACTTCTTTGTCTCAATTTGTGGAGACCTGGACCACAAAGATTTAGAGATGGACAGAGCGCACCGTGCGCTGGGACCTCGGTCTGATGATCCTAACAGGACGCGGGATGTAATTGTCCGCCTACACAGATACTCCATAAAGGAGAAAATAATGGAGGCCTGCCGAGCCAAATAACCCATTAAATTTAAGGATGACCCCTTGCAAATCTTTAATGACCTGTCAAAAGTCACAGTCAATCGCCGCAAGGAATTGAGGCCCTTAACCCTCCTTTTCCGTGACAATGAAGTCAAATACAAGTGGGGGTTCCCATTCAAACTCCTGGTCCAGAGAAATGGCAAGTTCCTGACCATTAGACACCCTGAGGACATGGAGCAATTTGCCCGGGCGCTGGGCCTCAACCCACCCTCTAGCTGGAAATCTGACCCCGCCAGGTCACAAGGCACTGACGCAGAGGAGCCACCGATCAGGGCCTTAGAACGACTGGCGGGCCAGAGACAGCAAAGGAAATAAATAAATAAATTAAAATGCTGTCCCACACGTTTCTGGAGCTGCACCCCACACCCAGTTGAAGTTGGAACCCTCAAGTTAAAAAACAGCCCCATCGTTTACAGGGACAGCGCAGGAGAAGCAAAAGAAACAAACCTGACAGCAGTCGTCAACAGTACATCGCCGCGGGGAGGGGAGCTGTCAGACGGAGGAACGACGCACCCAAACTCTCCACGCCAACCCGTATCAGCCGCCTAGAGAACCCCCGTGAGGAAACCGGAGGATCGCCGCTTTTTGAACGGGGGGGGAGGGGGGCGGGAGGATTTGACCCCGTGAACGGGGGCCCCGTAAAAGGAAGGAAGGCTGAGCGCTTGGTTTTCGCCTCCCCCCCTCTCCCTCCCCCCTCGTCGTTGCTGCTGACCGGTCTTTTCCCCTTACGTCAAGTGCCCTGCTGTAATAGGGGTGAGAAAAAGGGGACCCACGTACCTAAAGAGCGCCTCAACGGTTCCCGGCTCCTGGAGGTCTCCCCGACCTCACACCCGGATGCCGAACTCGACACCACAGCAACTGTGAGTACTCGGGGCCCATCCAGACGGTCCGTCCAGAAACGCATAGGCGGACCTTCACAGTTAAGGGGTTTAATTCAATACGGGTACAGCACTTGTCCCATCGCACTGAACTATAGTGGAAGTGGTTGAAATGAACGCTACGAGACTTCACCTACGATGTAAATAGTTGATTCATGTACGCCATTATGTTATGCAGCACTCCCCCCCCTCTCTCCCTCCCGGGTCTCCCCCCCCTCCCTCCCAGATCCCCCCCCCCTCCCTCCCAGATCCCCCCCTCCCTCCCAGGCCCTCCTCCCCCTCCCTCTCAGGTTCCCCCCCTCCCTCTCAGGTCCCCACCTCCCTCCCAGGTCCCCCCCCCTCCCCACCCAAGGAGAGGTCCCAAATACAGCACCCTTATGCTCAAACCCGCGGGGTTGATACCGATTACGATGTCAAAGGAAAAGTTATAATAAGCAAATGAACCTGAACTGGAATGTGTTGAAACTCTTACCGTCATGCTTAAACTCAAATGAGCCTTCACTTAAAGGCATGAGTGAATGAATAAACAGGTCATTACACAACTGAATGTAAATAAACATAGTAAGAGAATGTGTACCGATATGGCAGGAGAGAACATACCTCCCATCACCTCCTCTCTCCCTCCCCCTCCACCCCCTCCTCCCCCTTCCCCCTTCCCCCCCTTCCCTCTCTCCCCCCCATCCCCCCTCCCCTCCCTCTGCTCCCCCACCCCTCTCCCCCCCTCCTCTCCCCACCCTCTGCCCCCCCACTCCTCTCCTCCTCCCTCCTCTCCCCTCCACCCCTCCCTCTGCCCCCCTCCCCCTCCTCCTCTCCCCCCTCTGCCCCCCCACCCCACTCCCCCCCATCTCTCCTCCATCCCCCCCTCTACCCCTCCCTCCCCCCCACCTACTCCCCCCTCTCCCACCCTACCCTAGAGGGGCTCCCCAGACAGCCATCATAGCATGCCACAATGTTTAGATGCAGAAACTGAAGCGGATATCAAGGGAGACGCAGGTCACAGGACGATGCACAGGCACAGTTGCCTTAGCTAAGCCTGCAGTCAGATCAAAAGCTCACGGGCTAAGATGCCATATGGTTGAATTGTTTGCAATGCTGTTACACTGCACAGAATGTTATTAGAAGCAGTGCTATGCTGCATGTCATTATGTCTTAAATTGTGTTCAAGGTTGTTTGATATATGTCATGTTACCATGCCAAACGTTGAACTAGTAATAACAGGTAGAACAAAGACACAAAGATCCATCCCTCTTCGGTCCCCTATCTCCCCTCACTCCTCCACCCCCCCCACCCTTCTCCTCCACCCCCCCCTCTCTTCCACCATACCTCCACCCATCCCACCACTCTCTCCCCTCCCAACCCCAACCCCCCCTCTCCCCCACCACCCCCCACTCCCTCACCACCCCCTCTCCCTTTCCCTTTTTTTTCAAAGTGAGTACGTCACGATATTCCCACATTACCTAGGGAAGGGGGAGGAAATGTGTCACTTGAGGCACCAAAGGGTCTGGCCCCCTCTGCTGCCCACCGGTCGTCGACGCCGGTAGCAACCCCGAAGGGCACTCCAGCCCAAATGCCGGTCGCCCGCGGACCAGGCAATTTTTTGTTAGGCCCTACAGTGGACCTATTCACCTCTTTCTTCTGTCTGCTGACTCTGTCCCAGCAGATCTTTACCCCACCCTTCCCCCCCTCTCCACCCCTCCCACCTCCTCAGTACACCTGGCTCGATAAATACAAAAACCACACCCGTCCTAAATGTTTGCTGGGGCGTGCTGCGTACCCAAATTATAGAATCAAGACCCCCCAGTGGGAAAGGAGGGGTCCTAAGGTTCCCCACCACGGGAAAAATCCATGGCTACTACGGCCCCAATTAAAATAATATCATTAAATGTCAAAGGCCTGCACAATAACAGAAAGAGACGACTGGCCTTACAAGATATGAAAAAATCAGGGGGAGACATCATATTCCTACAGGAGACCCACTTCACATCACAAGACCCCCCAAATATATTAAAAAAAGCGTTTCCAATGTGCTTTTTCGCATCATTTAGTAGTAAAAAAACGGGGAGTGGCCATATTGATCCGACAAGGCACCCCATTTAATCACATCAAAACAACAGTGGACCCAGATGGTAGATTTCTAGTGGTATACGGCTCTCTCGCAGGATCGGCAATTGCCCTGATAAATGTATATGCCCCGAACGAGAATCAAGTGGAATTTCTAAAAAGGGTTCTCGAGGGCATCGACCCGAGTTACCTGTCATCGGTACTATTAGGCGGGGACTTAAACATGGTCCTAAACCCCTCCGAGGACAGATCAACTGTAACGGGCCATCCCCGTATAGCCCCCCCCCCAACACAAAGGGAAAAGGCTTAGGGGAATACTGAATTAATTCTCACTGGTAGATATATGGAGATCCCAGCATCAGGGCCAGAGGGACTATACTATTTACTCAATGCCTCACCAGACCTATTCTCGTATAGACTACTTCCTGGTAACTAAAAATGTACTGGAGGCTGCCACCAATTCGAACATTGGCCCGATAACCTGGTCAGACCATGCCCCGGTACTATTGACCCTATCAGTACCATTTGAAAAAACTATATCCTACTCCTGGAGACTAAATGACTTTACTGAACCATCCTGAGATAGAGAAAGAGATCAGAACCTCATTTAAGGACTATTTCTTCTTTAACTCTGGCTCAGTCTCCTCTCCAGCAATCCTGTGGGAGGCCCATAAGGCAGCAATCAGAGGTAAATTCATCTCAATTTATCCCATAGGAAAAAAGTCAAACAAAAAGTGATTAAGGAACTCAAAGACAATATTATTACGCTGGAGCATGCTCATAAAGCCAATCCCTCAAAGAGAGTCTATAAAAATGTAATGGCTGCCAGAAAAAACTTAAACAAGCCCAGCTGGAAGATGTAGGAAAAGCCCTAAAGTGGACAAACCAGCAATACTATGACAAGGGCAACAAGGCCGACAGAGGAATACAGAAGAGGTCCCAAATAACGGCGATCAAAAATAGGTCCGGTGAGATACAATACAGCGATAGGAAGATAGCAGAAGAATTCACCAAGTATTATACTGATTTATATAACCTAAGATCCAAACATGGCCACCCTGAACCAATAGTATCAGACTCAATAAAGCAATACCTAGACAGTTGTCACCTCCCTACGCTAACAGAAGAGGAAATTACAGTCCTCAACGCAGAGATATCAAATGAGGAACTAGAAGAGGCGGTCAAGCTGCTCAAACTTTCCAAGTCCCCTGGTCCTGATGGATTCACCAATGTTTACTACAAGAGATTCCTACCCATACTATCCACGCATCTATTAAAAATGTTCAATCATTTTATGGAGGGAAATCCAATCCCCACCTCAATGTCTCTCGCAAATCTAGCCATCATACACAAAGAAGGCAGAGACCCGATGCAATGTGGAAGCTATCGTCCAATCTCCCTTCTCAATAATGACCTCAAATTATACAGTAAAATACTGGCGAATAGGCTAAACCCAATCTTACCGAGACTTATACATATAGACCTAGTAGGATTTGTCGCGGGCAGGCAAGCCTCGGACAACACTCGGAAGATAATCAATATTATAGACCATGTCAACCTCACAGGAACCAAAGCAATACTCCTGAGCCTAGACGCAGAGAAGGCATTCGATAGAATCGACTGGCTCTTACTAGACCACACTATGCATAAATTCGGCTTTAAAGACGCATACCTAGAAGGGGTCCGTAGACTCTACCAAGATCCGTCAGCAATGGTAAAACTACCAGGGGGCAATCTCCAGAGATTTAATATTAAAAATGGCACAAGACAGGGATGCCCCCTATCCCCTCTCCTCTCCGCACTCACCATAGAGCCCCTGGCGTCCACAATTCGAAACCATCAGGACATCCAAGGAGTAGAAATAGGACAAACACAATACAAGATATCTCTTAACACTCTCCCAACCCCAAATTTCCCTCCCCAATCTCCAAAAAGAACTCAAAGACTTCAGGAAAATATCAGGCTATAAAATTAATAGCGATAAATCTGAAGCGTTAAATCTAAACCTGCAAGAGCCAGAGGTGAAACTCCTCAAACTAAATTTTAACTACCGGTGGAGTTCCTCTTGTATCAAATATTTGGGAGTAAAGATACCGAGGAACTACCACTCCCTGTACCAACATAATTACCCGCCCTTACTCTGGAAAATCAAACAGGATCTTGATAAATGGGGAGGATACCAAATATCATGGATCGGGAGAATGATCTCGGTCAAAATGAATATACTCCCCAGATTGTTATACTTTTTCCAGACTCTCCCGATTCACATCCCTGGCTCAGAACTGAAAAATATACAAAAACAGATCTTTCATTTTATTTGGCTGGGTAAAAAACCCAGAATCTCCAGGGCAGTTTTGCTTGCCTCAAGGGGGAGAGGGGGTCTGGGAGTCCCAGACATTATGAGATATTACCAAGCCACCCAGCTGAGACAGGTAGTAGTCTGGAACGCAAACCCGAGCCAATATTGCTGGCTAGATATAGAATCGCAATACGCCGGCACGCCTTCACTGCCAGCATGCCTTTGGTCCCTGAGCAGGGAAGATATGCAGACTAGCAAATTCAAAATGAAACACACGTGGGAGATATGGACGAAATGCAAACTTAAATTTAAGCTCACGACCCCTAAATCCCAACTCATCCCAATTATTCGAAATCCCAAATTTCTGCCAGGTTGTGAGCCTAGACAATTTGACCAATTTACAGTTAAAAATATCAGAGCAGTTGCCGACCTTCTGAGCTTTGGGCAGTTCCTGAGTTACCAAAGATTGCAAAACAAATATGAAATGGCAGGACTGAACGTCTTCAAATACCTGCAAATTAGACACTTCATCGAAACATTATACCCAACGTTGGAATTTCCCCCTCTCACTAATTTCGAGCGGCTGTGCAGGGAAATAGCCCACCAAAAATGTCTCATAACACAAATTTACGCGGAGCTAGAAAGGGCAACAGTTGCCCCCACTCATGACTACATGCTGCATTGGGCAGCAGAATTGAACATAGTTATAGACCGAGAGGATTGGGAAAGTATTTGGGAAGCAGCCTCAGGAACTTCCATCTGTGCCACAATCAAGGAAAATATTTATAAAATACTGTTCCGCTGGTATCTTACCCCAGTTAGAATAAATCAAATCTACCCCCTGGCCTCCGATCTATGTTGGAGAGGCTGCGGACAAAAGGGAGACATGGCTCACATTTGGTGGACATGTCCAGAAATTCAGAAATACTGGGAAACCATACAGTCTATAATTACAGAGGTCATAGGCCTCACTATACCCATTGATCCGCTGACCTACTTGCTGGCCAGGCCAATAGAGAATATTGACCGCCCAACTAAGAAATTAATCTCCTTCATTCTCACGGCGGCTAGATGTGCGGTGGCCGCCTCCTGGAAGAAGGTGTCTCCCCCCCCCAAGCAAACAGTCATGAAAAAGAATACAGGAGGTAATGCTCATGGAGCAACTTTCAGCCTTCTTGAAAAGAACTACGGCCTCTTTCTACAATGTATGGGAACCGTGGCTGATACGTCCAGCTAATTAACCCTGCCCCAACTCCCCCCCACAACTAAGGATGATCAGGTCAAAAGAAAACGCCATACGGGACACTGAAGAGGATGGGACACCCCCCCCTCCCAACTCCCCCCCCCCTCTTAACTTCTCTATTTCTGTTTCCTTCCCCCCCCCCCCTCGCGTGCCCCTACGGCCCGAGAAGAATGGCCGGGGGCATGTTGAGACTGTGTCAAGGAAAAAAAAAAAAATCCTGTATTAGGCTAAGATATAACTGTCACAATGTATGCTGTATCAATGCCTAATAAAAAAATTTGAAACAAAAAAAAAATGACAGTTATCTTACATATCTGCACAGGGACAATCAAAGGACTTATTAATTAAATGCCAATGGTGGACAGTTTAGAAGTTGTCAAAAGCTTGAACATTTACAAGCAGATTTCTCTAAAGTACCACAGCATTTTAATAAGAATTATCCACTGTGATCAGCATCATACACAAAACATTTGTATTTGAGCCTTGAAACAAGTAGTTACCGCCGTCTCAAAAGTGAGGCCAAATATATGCTTATTTGCTCATCAGTGCAATCTGTGATATTGAAAAAGATACCGGTGGGGTGTCAAATGAAATGTTCAGTTTCACTGCAGTGCTTTGTTTGCAGTATCTGGTAATGTAATATAACGACTGTAACACAACATAAAACAGTGCCATTGTCTTTATGGAGCTTTACTTTGCACACTGTTACTCGTAGCTACAACTCAACATATGACTCATCCTTACATTAGTCAACAAGTTTATTTTCCACTTTCTTTGCTCCCCATTGGATGTGCAACCTACTGTATAATCCTTACAAATTTGGAGTCTGTGCTTGCTTAAGACTGCTATACACGTTGTGATGCCCACACCACGTTGCAGTCACTTATCCCAAATAAGGCCGGAAACACTGTATTTCTATTTACGTGGGGTTTATTTATAAGGGTTAAGTAACGTATTAGCAGACCCACCGTCCCTTTAAGAAAAAATCAAAAGCATAAAAAAATGCCTATCCCTGTCAGGGAACTAACTGACTTCTTCAGGCCCTTACTATCAGGGCCGCCAGCTAAGCTGGTTGTCAGCCCTAAAACATGTACATTCCATACAAAGTCTCTGCAGATAATAATAAAGCGTTTGCCTTATCTGTTTAGTCCAGGGTTTGGAACAGACGTCTTCCGCTTCAACACGGTCTCTGTCGTCCATCCTTCTCTGGGGAACTCGGCCCCAGCTGAGCCCAGAGAAACTCTCCTTGTCTCTCTCTCCCTCTCTCTCTCCATATTTAGCCTCATTGCACCTTTACGCAAATATACCTTTACACAGTGGCCGCGTTATAATACAAGTCCCTTATTTCCTTAACCAAGACTTTGTTTTTTTTAGAGAACAAAAGACTTATTTTGAAAAGTAGTCATTCTGTTTCTTTTTTTACTAGCGTACATTTTTTTGAAATTGCTACAAAAACGGTGCCCACTTTGTTTATCATAGTTATGTGTCCCTTGCTTAAATTACAATTACTATTATTATTAGGTATCGTTTATTTGTAAAGCGCCAACAGTGCGGTACAATGGGGTACAGGGTTATGTATATTACATAGACAGTTATATACAAGTGAGGACAAACAGATACAAAGAGTTATTGAGAGCTTACAATCTAGAAGGAAAGAGGGACAATGTTGAAACAAGAAGGTAAGGTGGCTGCTCATTGTAGGATAAGGCAGGGGTGCGCAAACTGGGAGACGAGAAATTTACTGGGGGGGCGGGGCGTGGTGCTTACAGAGCCCCCCCCCTCCCACTTCCCCAAAGCATTTAAATTAAATGCCGCGGGAGCGGACGAGGGCTCTGTATGTTACTTAACTTGTCTCCGACGGCTTCTGGATACGCGGGGTCACATGACGTTGTGACATCAGAACTGCCGGGGACAAGATAAGGTGGGGGGGGGGGGGGGGTGCGAGCAGAGAGGTAGAGCAGGCAGGGGGGGTGCAGACGAGAAAGTTTGTACACCCCTAGTATAGAGTGTGGCTCAAGTTGGAGTATGGATCAGCCTAGCAGCTGAATACATGGGGCGAGGGGCGGGGGGGAGTTACATAGTGTGGAGGTTGGTCCAGCCACACAGCTGGTCCCAATGGGTTGGAGGGGGAGAGGGTTGGATGTTAGAGTTATGGCGAGTAAGCTTCCTTGAAAAGGTGAGTTTTCAGGTTGTTTTTTAACATCTGAAAGTTTGGGGAGAGTCTGATGGTATGTGATAGGGAATTCCAGAGAGACGGGGCAGCACGGGAGAAGTCTTGTAGGTGGGAATGAGAGGAGGTTATAAGGTAGGAGGAAAGGCGGATGTCATGGGCAGAATGAGGAAGCATATAAGTATGTATTTGGGAATGAGGGCTGTAATGTAAGGGAGTGGCAGGGTCATTGAGAGCTTTGTAAGTCATAACTAGAATTTTCAATTTAATTTTAGAGGCTATGGGAGCAGCAGAAGTGGAGCAGTGAGCAGGGGCTGGCTGGCAGATTTTTAATTGGGGGGCAAATGTACCCTACCGGACCAAAAACCAGGCAGCAACTGGCCACCACACATATCAACTGTATATATAGGCAACATAATCACAAGAGCACACACACACCTGATACATTCACCACATGCAAACAACTAATCACATAATAATATACAAATGTCTCACACTTTCACCATACAAACACCTAATGCATTCCACAAAATACACACTGACCTGCAGACATACACACAGACACCAGACTGCACATTAATCACACACCTACACATAGACTGACAAGCTCAAATTCTCTCACACTGACCAGCACAAATGCTCACACACTGACCGAAACAGACACACACTGAACAGCACATTCACAGACATACACTGACGAAACACATACTGACCAGCACTGAATGGCTTTTAATTCCTTAGGTACTGGACAGTTCAGAACAGCAGCAACCTTGGCAGGATCCATTTCTAGGCCCTGGGCAGAGATGATGTATCCGAGAAAAGAAAGACGGGATTTATCGAATTCGCACTTCTCGAATTTAGCAAAGAGGTTGTTCTCTAGGAGGCGTTTAAGGATCACCCTCACCTGCTGATGATGTTGTTCCAGGGTTTTAGAATAGATGAGGATATCAGCAAGGTATACGATAACTGAGGAGTCTAACATGTCTCTGAAAATTTCGCTCACGTAGAACTGGAACACTGCGGGAGCATTGCATAGGCCGAAGGGCATCACCAAGTACTTGTAGTGGCCATTACGTGTGTTGAAAGCGGTTTTCCACTCCTCACCCTGCTTTATCCTTTTAAGGTTACAAGCCCCTCTTAAATTGAGCTTGGTAAAAACTGTTGCCCCATGTAGACAATCAAAGAGTTCGGTGGTCAGAGGAAGAGGATACCGGTTCTTGACAGTAATTTTATTCAAACCCCGGTAATCAATACAAGGTTTCAATGACCCGTCCTTCTTTGCCACAAAGAAAAAACCTGCACCAGCAGGAGAACAGGATTTGCAAATAAATCCTCGCTTCAGGATATCATCAATGTATGTCCTCATCACCTTGGTTTTTGGTTCGGAAAGAGGATATGTACATCCACGAGGAGGAGTCATCCCAGGAAGGAGATCGATCGCACAATCAAACAGTCGATGCACAGGTAATTCTTCAGCCTGTCCCTTGTCGAAGACCCGCCTCAGGTCAGAGTAACAGGGTAAGTCTTCCAGTGCAGGCAGTAGAAGAGAACCCACCAGACGACAGGGTTAAAGACATTTGCCATGGTAGGCAGACCCCCAAGTCCTTATCTGTCCCAAAATCTAGTCCGTCAATCTGGGGATTGTTTGTACGTAGCTAAGGAAGCCTCAGAACCACATCGATTGGTGGGGAATTGATGACATCCAGCTGGATGACTTTGTGGTGCAAAACACCAACCGTAGCCCTGATTTGAACTATCTTTTGTGATATGACCCCCAATCCCAATGGTCTACCATCAATGGAAGAGATACCTAGGGGAACGTCCTTCCTCTGGAGAGGAATCTTGATCCGTTGAGCAAAGGCCTTATCCACAAATATACCAGCAGCTCCAGAGTCCACAAAGGCCTTGGTTATTACGGAATGGTTTTGCCAGGATAGGCAGATGGGGACCGAAGGTCCAGGGACATGCAAAGGGCGATCAGTCATTCCAGTTCTGTGGGTAGGTCCCTGTATGTCAATTCTTCCTTTAGCCTCTCTTCAATGCCCTGACGGAAAGCAGCCTTCAAAGCCCTCTCGTTCCAATCAGTCTCCGCTGCCAGGGTCCTAAACTTGACAGCATATTGTCCCATAGTGTGAGAGTCTTGTTTTAACTGTAGTAGTGCAAATTCAGCGGAAGCCGCATGGCCGGGGGTATCAAAGATTGTCCGGAAGGTTTGCATGAAAGCGACGGAATCGTCCAACAAGGGGGAACCCTTTTCATAAAGAGGTGATGCCCAAGCTAATGCTTCATCCGTGAGGAGCAAGAAGATATATGCCACTCGAGAGCAGTGGGTAGAGAAGGATGACGGTCGTGTGTCAAACTGCACCTGGCACTGGTTCAAGAATCCTCTGCAAGCCGAGGGAAGCGCTCCATAGCGGACAGGAGTCAGGATATGGGGCTCCCTTAGGACCACAGATACTGGTGCAGCGTCATGAGCTAAATGCGTGGGCATAGATGGGGTCAAGCTGGGGGTACTGAGGTGGCTGCACAGGGTCTGCAGCGTAGTGGAGATTGAATCCAGTTTCTGATCCAGCGTAGCTATATGGGTGGCATTGGCTCCCAGAAGCTGGCCCTGATGGGAAATGGCATTCACTACCTCTTCAGGGTCCATTGCGTGGCTCGTGCAACGTGTAACGCTGCTGACTGCAAGACAGGATACGGACCTGCAGGGCAGAGGTAGGGAGTAATACACTGACCTTGGCCTGGGATCATAAGCCTGGGATGCAGGAGTAATCAAGTCCGGTTCTGAGGTCGAGGCATGCGGAGGGCAAAGGGTAGTCAGGTCCAGTTCTGAGGTCGCGGCAGGCAAAGGGTAGTCAGTTCCGGTTCCAAGGTCAAGACAGGCAGCAGGCAAAACAAAAGCAAGGGAGAGCTCAGACAGGACAGGGTAACCAGTACTTTGCACGAGCAAAGACTAGTAGCAACTGCCTGCCTTTTAAAGGTCAGAGGCAGCTGCTGACAATGAGAACCAAAGAGAGGCTGATTTCCTGTCAGGGGAGTAAGGGCAGAATTTGCCAGGAAGCAAGAATGCCGCGGTGGCTTTGGACCAGATGATGTCACTTTCTGTCAGCATTCATCCTGAATGTTCTGACAGATCCCTTATACTGGTGTAATTTTCCTTAAGAGAACACACATATTAGGTATAATGTTTGAGCTTTCATTTTCTGTGATTTACTACTATTGGAGTTCATTAATCTCTCTTTTGAACACTGGCTGTTAAGTAAAGAACCCTTAATTCTTAACATACTGTAACCAACTTCCTTTACACCCTACTTAATGACATAATAAAGTAAAAATGTTCCTACACGTCGTAAATGCCTTACCCATTATAACATTCCTATGTGTGTGTGTATATATATGACAAGTGGCTGTACAAATTGCCTATAGATGCTAATAATCCCACCCAATTTCTACTGATTTCTTAAAAGAGAGATATAGTGCTGATTGTAAGATATCACTTGATTGATCTTAAGTATTATTTTTCCCCTAGGAAATATCTTGGTCATCGTCATCATTACTGCCACTAAAGTTTTTCATTCTATAACCTCTGTTTTTATCATCAACTTGGCAATAAGTGACTGCCTGGTAGGGTTGGGGGTTATGCCCTTTGTAGTTCTGTCACTTCACTACGAGGACTGGAGCAAAATAAATGTGAGTATCACAGTAGTAATAAAAGCAAAAGTGCATGTTTCACTATAATATGCGAATGTAACGTGTGCCTCGTAAATCTTTGTTCACAAGACAATTTAAATTGTTGTCGCTGTATATATCATCAACAGTGTGACTAAAAATAAACATAAAATGGATGGACATTCCTTGCTCAACCCTGAATAAAATGACATTGTTTAGCGTGCAACCTAGGAGATGTTTTGCAAACATGTGGGGTGTGCGTAGTGTCGCACATAGAGAGAAATCCTAAATATGTTGCACACCTACTAGTAATGAATATCATTTACGAAAATGTTGTTTGTAATAAAAAATAACTTATAATATTTCATTTGTACAGCATGTACCATAAAATAATTAACACGCACTGATTGTATAGTCTTTATCTTTACGCCAAATGAGTGAATGTAAGTGTTTTTGCAAGACGTAAAAGGATATCCCCACGGGCGGACAGTGTGTCTCCTAGCTGGGGATATTAAATATACCTCAGCCTATAGCAGTGTATCACCTGCACCTAGCTGATACAGAGCTACCACGTCACACGTCTAACCGGGGTGAATAACGGGGTATCTCCGTAACAGCTTGGTACAGCTGATCCAGGTGCCTTATATGGCTCATATGCTCTCACTTCCATTAGAGGACGTTTCTAGTTTACTGACATTATCTTTGAACCAGTTAGAGCTCTTTCTCACAGAACGTATTGAGCACATAAATAGGAACCAACTAGAGCTCACTTGCACACAGTACCTATCATAGCTATCTATTATACAGATCCGATTCCTCAAGCCTGCTAATTCATGGGGGCTCCGCCGGTAAGCATTTTAAAAGTCTGAACAGTTTCCTGGATCTAAACAGCTGTTCAGGACGTTATACACACCCACTGAATTCTAGGTAAAGAGCCAATTGGAGCTCACTGCTATATTTTGCAGACCCTATAGAGGATGTATTTACAGTACCATACAGATTGGAGCCAATTAAAGCAGCAGTCCAAGCTGCCATTTTTTATTTTTTTTATTTTTTTTATTTTTTTCCCTTTAATATGTGCATCAATACAATCCCCACAATGATAAGTAAAGAGCTAAGTTGCCCATCGATCCGTTCTCCTGTGAAGGATTGGCGAAGATTCGGCTTGGGGGTTCACTAAATGGCTGTCAGTGCAGCAGAAGAAGACCAAACATGCAAAGATCTGTGGGGATGATCATGTCACCAGGCAGTCACTAGATACAATTGGTGCACTGCTAGAGAGAGGGAAGAGCTCAAAAAGGGGTTTGCGAGACCTTGTTTCAGAAGAGGAAGGGAATGTAACTTTTTAAATGGTTGCTATACCGTAGAAACAAAAGATGCTGGTTACATTATAATACATTAAAAATGTCATTCAGATTTGTTTTTAAAAAGAAAATGCTACAAGTATTTTCTCATAGTACAGAACTTACAGTACCTATTTTAAAAAAAATAACACATGTATTGCTTGGTCTGCCGCTGTAAGCTCATTGGCACTACCCGTGCTCTGCACCATAGTGACCTAATACATCAACAATGGCTCCACTTATCTGAGCTGACCAGTCTCATGGGAGCTCTGGTAACAAGCATATAAGAGCTATACCTGTAAGACTCAGACTTATATCCCTGGTGTATAGATCTATGCCAACTATCTGGGCTCACACAAGCCATGTTGAACTCTAGGTATAAATCTAAGAATAATTTTTATTTCAATCAAGTTGCTATACAGCGAGGTATATTTAATATCCCCAGCTAGGAGACACGCTGTCCACCCATGGGGGTATCCTTTTACATCCGTCAAAAAACATTTACATTCACTCATTTGGAGTAACGATAAAGACTACAATCAGTGCTAGTGTTAATTATTTTATGGTACATGCTGTACAAATGATATATTAAAAGTAATTTTTTTATTACAGACAAGCATTTTGTCAATTGTATTAATTACTAGCAGGTTTGCACCATATATAGGATTTCTCTCTATGTGCGAGACAACGCACACCCCACATGTTTAGAAATAAACATAGATATATATTTACACAAAGAAAAAGAAACCCAGGAAAAAGCACTCAGATATTGCAAAAAAATAAAGCAGATATGTAATAAAGATGATCAAAAAAACATTTTAATTAAACACATCTACAAAAAAAACATACACTTGAAAAAAAATTTGAAGACCAACAATACAAACCTCTTCCTACACCTCCTATAATGAAAACGGACTAAGAATAAAGATATACAGTACAGATCGATAAGAATAAGGTACAATTAAGCTATGAGTACATAGGGAACTTAGTTCCCAAATAACTCAAGACCGGACGGTCATCTAAGCATGTAACTGATAGCAAGCAGCCTGAAAAATGTTCTAGTGTATCACATAGGAAATACCTCTGCATATGCAATTAATGAAATACAGTACTCTGACATCGCTAAATTTTAACACAGCACAGCATGAAACATAGTTAAGTAAACTGCAGGACTGTACACAATGAATATATAAATTAAATCCACAGAGAAAAAAACCTATGCACAGATGAAACCCAATACAAACATAATGAGAGTGCCCGGAAAACAGACCAATGGGTCCTGCAGTTTAACTATTGAAAATCAGTGCAAAGAGGAGTGGTAATACTCAGCTTAGAATAATGCAGATGCATGCGCAGTGTCCAAAAGCAGAGCCAAAAGTTCTCATATTGCAGAGCAGTGGTAAGTCCATGAGATCAAAATGTCCATTATGAGGAGAGGGAGGTTTGCGTGTGGTCCACTCAATGCGTTTTGTCACCAGACTTCTTCCTGGAGAGGTCAAAAAAAAATTCTTTTTTAAAGTGTATGGTTTTTTTTGTGTTTTTTTTTTTTGTAGATGTGTTTAATTAAAATGTTTTTTTGATCATCTTGATTACATATCTGCTTTATTTTTTGCAATATCTGAGTGCTTCTTCCTGGGTTTCTTTTTCTTTGTGTATTTATATTATCTTACCCATAGCACCGCCAAGCCTGGTTATTTTCTACAGGGATATTTCTATCGGCTTACAGATTGCATTTATTTAACAGTGTTGGTTGCGGTGTCTTTCTTGCGTGTTTATATATAGATATATATTTGTTGTTCACTTATGTGTAACATTTCTGACGTGTTTATAGAATGGAAAGTTAATCAATCTAGTTTTTACAATAGATTAAGAAAGCAATGGGTTTAATCCTTGTTCACAAGTAAAACACTACATTTGTCATTTCAAAATAATGTTTCCGTCTCATTTCATTCTAGTTGAATAGTTTTACAATTGGATGGTCCTCAAGAGAACAGAATATACGCACAAAAGTAAAATGTGGTAAAATACTGCTTTAGGAGCGTGAGAGCATTTACATTATAATGGGGCAACAGAGCATTCTAGAGGTGGCACATGAAATGGGGGTGACTCCTTTAGATTGAGTTCAGTCAGGAGATTTGCCATTATACTAACATTTAAAGTACAAAGAGAGGAAAAACTTTATTGATCGCAATTATCCCATCACATATAACCACATTACAAGGACTCGTCCTACAACATGAGTTATTTCTAGATCTTTGAGCAACTGCGGTTCTATGTGTGACCCGGTCCCCCATGGGTCCCCCTTCATCCCCTTAACTTCCGCTGCACCTGCGTCCGGCAGCGAAGGATGGGGAGAGTGCGGGGAGGTCTGTGGGCAGTTGGAGCGGCGATTGGATCGCCGGCGGCACCCTTAGCAGGGCGCCGCCATTTTTGAGTGGTCGCGCATGCGCAACGCTTCGCAGAAGCGCAGGCATAAGTGGAATTGCGGCGGCTATCTTGCTTTACTTGCGCGCAGTATAGCACAAGAGGCGACCATTACACCCAACAAGCCCCACAATGCACAGAGACAGTTAGTCAGGTGCCAGAAACCAGCCAATAGGGTTGCACCAATCCCCTGCTCCCGGAGATTGTTACTTCTGGCGCGTCTGCAACAGCAGTGCTCCCCTGGACTAGGCCAGATCTTCCCCCTTAAGCCCAAACTCACTGTAGCTTGTGGCTGCTATAGGGAAAGCCCATAGTCACGGCTTTCCCTAGTAGCTGCATATAGTCAGGTACAGCACCGGTGAGTCGCCACTCGGTGACTGCGGCCTGTGGTCTGGGACCAGACCAGCAACGCGGTAAAAACGGTAAGGTGATATTATCCACGCCGGAATTTACCCCTACGCGGAGGCGGACGCTATCGCGGATGACAACGTTGGATCAGATGGATCGTCCTTGTTATTCTGCAACATCCGGGTGCTGGAGCCCCGGGCAGGTACCTAACCAAGTGCACTAATACTCCACGGTATAGCGCTATCTCCAACACTTTGGGTGGGCCTTGACTTTGGAAAAAGGGACATCAGGGAATTTGTGTGTGGCACCCAATGTACTCTGGGGACCCTCACTGTTGGTATCAGGTTGGGGGCTATATGACTGTGGGGTACAGGGTACCAAGGTTACTGTATTCAGTAAAGGTTGTTAGCATATATATATATATATATATATATATATATATATATATATATATATATATATATATACATACATACATACATACATACATACATACATACATACATACATACATATATATATATATATATATATATATATATATATATACATATATATATATATATATATACATATATATATATATTTGTGTGTGTATTATTATTGTTCCTGTAAGGGTTCATCCCGCCAAGTTGGGATCCCTTGCAGGTGGAGGCGCTGTCACCATAAGAACCAGATACAGCCCAGGCTCCCAACGGCGGAGGTTCAAGCCTTCTGTGAGCCACAGGTAATGCACCACACACACCGTAGTTGCCATATCTTCCATAGGGTGGGGGAAAGTGCGCTACATTTGGAGGTGCTGCTGAGATCTCAGACCTGGGGTGCCCTATTCAACCATTAAATTAGTAAAGAGCTGAACACCATGTTTGTACCGTCCAAACAAGAGATCCACGACTGGGCCTTGGGGCTGCACGTGAGCCCCCGCCACATGCTCGTAGTGGGAGATATTCCCAGCACTACACCTGCGCATGAGTTTTGCCAGCATCTCCGTCAACTCCCTGGCCTAGCCAAAGCACGAGTTGTAGGGAGCAAGTATGACACTACGCACCGGTGGACCATATTCCTAGTGGTGGCCGGTCATGACCTATGCGAGAAGGGGCTCCAAGGGCCCTGTACTTTCCGGATGCTGCAGCTACGGGCTGTCTCGTGGTATACCCCGCCCTGGCCGCCTTATCTTCGACATTATTATGCCGAGGTTCCTGACGCCCCCACCCACACCTCTGGATGAGTATCTCCTACTTACCGGACCCAGACCGACCTCAGGGGCGTCACCTGCTTCTACTGTGGCAAGAAAGTTCATATATCGCAGAACTGTCCGCAGAAAAAGATAACTTCCACTGGAACGTTCCATCCCAAGTCCATGATGTGCAACACTCAGACCTCCGAAACTACCTCCCCACCCGTTGAGAGTACGCCAGTGTCCAATCCCAACAAAACCCCTCCACCGGATGCTTACTGTCGTGTAGGACCGGCCGCCATTGTTCGTGTTGTTATGGAGGGTATATACGCATCGGCCTTGTTGGACACTGGATCGCAAGTGACCATTGTGTATCGGCCATTTTATGATCAACATCTTAAACATCTGCCGTTGCAGTCAGCAGACGAGTTGAAGCTACGGGGACTAAGCCACAAGGACTACCCCATTGAAGGCGTGGTAAAGGTTTGCTTGGACATACCCCAGCTGAATACAGGCAAGCATCACCCCATGGAGGTGGCGGCCCTGATATGACCTGAGCCTCAACTCCCCTATCATCTTGGGGACCAACACCGACATAGTGCGGGCAATAATTCACATGTACTTGGAAGAGGCTGGCGAACTACCCCTGTCTGCTCTAGAAATCCATCCCGTGTTACACGAAGAATGCAGGTTATCAGCAGAAGAGGGGCACAGGATCCTCTTCAACCTCGAAGCCGGGTTAACCGAGATTTCACCAGGGTGAGTGAAATGCATGACCGCAATATGCTTCTATGCAGACAGGGATGAGGCTGACAATCTCTTTTCTCTAGAAAGTACGCCTGAGGACAACGCTCGCAGAGGCTACAAGCTCTTGGCCGAAGTGCGGGAATGGACCTCCGAGGTGCCGAGGATGGACAAGGTGTTCATCCAGAACAGCTTCCCTTACCCCATGCCCTTCGATTATGGGCAAAGATTGGGGAGAATATATCCCGTTACTCCCATCGAGGCGATAGCCGTGCAAGCAAATACTGCCGCGGTACAAGAACCACCGGTCAGGCTAACATTCGTCTTTGGGGACTCAACTCTGACCGCTGAGTGGAGGGAAAGATTGAGGGCCAAACTGGAAGCTCGACGGGAAGTATTCTCTACTAGTGAAATGGATGTGGGCTGCAGCAGAAATGCCCAACACACCATTCGGCTAAGTGATACCACTCCTTTTCGAGAACGGTCCTGTCGCATAGCTCCCCGGGATGTGGAGGATTTAAGAGATGTTCTATAAGAGATGGAGACGGCGGGCATAGTAACGGAATCCCGTCGCCCCTACGCGTCTCAGATTGTGGTGGTCCGGAAGAAAAATGGTTCGGTCCACTTATGTGTGGACTATCGGAACTTGAACAACCCCACTGTACCCGACCAGTACACTCTTCCGCAGATTGAAGAACTCCTCAATGCGCTCTCAGGAAACCAGTGATCTGGGTACTACCAGGTACCAATGAGCGCCGAAGATCAGGAGAAGACTGCCTTTGTATGTCCCCTTGGATTCTACCAATTCGCCCGCATGTCCCAAGGCATTTGTGGTGACCCCGCAACGTTCCAGCGGTTGATGGAAAAGACCATCAGCTACATGAATCCACGAGAATATTTAGTATACCTGGACGATATCATCGTCTTTGGTAAGACCCTGGAAGAACATGAGGGGCGGCTGCTAAAAGGGCTGGATCGACTGGGCCAAGGTGGTTTGAAGCTGTCCTTGGTCAAATGTCAGTTCTGTCGCACTTCCGTGACCTACGTGTAGGGCACATAGTATCCGTGGATGGAATAGCAACCGACCCTGCCAAAGTCGAAGCCGTGGTGAACTGGCCCCGACCAGAGAATGTCATGGAGCTTCACTCATTCCTCGGGTTCTGCGGATACTATCGCCGCTTTGTGGAGGGGTATTCTAGCAAAGCAAAGGTCTTCAACAACCTTATTAAAATATATCCAGAGGATACCGGCCGAAAAGCCGCCTCCGCTCAAGCACCATTTGGCGACAAGTGGACAACCGCCTGTGAAACGGTGTTCATCGGTTTGAAGAAGAGTTTAACAAAGGCACCCGTTCTGGCGTACGCTGATCCCGATCAACCTTACATTCGTCATGTAGATGTGAGCGTCAACGACCTGGGGGCAGTCTTGCATCAGAAGAACCCAGCTGGCCTCCGACCCGTGGCCTACGTCAGCCGCAGTCTGACTCCCAGTGAGCAGAACTATCTCACCGACAAATTGGAATTTCTAGATCTCAAGTGGGCAATCGTGGACAAACTCCATAATTACCTATATGGCGTCACCTTCGAAGTACGAACGGATAACAATCCACTGACGTATATAATGATGTCCGCCAAACTGGACGCCACTGGCCACAGATGGCTGGCGGCCCTCTCAAACTACCAGTTCACGCTGAAGTACAAACCAGGGGCCTTAACATCGGAGCTGATGCTCTGTCCCGAAGGTCGGGGCTGAATACCACCCCAGACGATGACACATGGGAAGAAATCCCTGGACCAGGGATGCGATCTATGTGTTCAACGGCAGCTATCATGAAAGATAGAGTGGCTTTCTTGGAACTGAGGGTCGTGGATTCCTTGGGATGTCAACCCAAGGCTATTCCTTACGCCTACTGTCACCCAGAAGGAATGAACATAACCTCAGATAAGATCATCGCATGGAAGGATCTGGTACAATATCAAATACAGGATCCAGTAGTTGGCATCATCCGTCAGGCTGTCCAGCAGAACAAGCCTGCATTACTGAAACGTGCCCCCAGCGACGTGTTTGCCATTCTAATGAGAGAGGTGGACAAGTTCAAACTTCAGATAGCTGATTCTACCCCGGAACCTACAACACTTGGTAGTACGAGCGCTACACGATGATCATGGGCATCTTTGAGTGGACAAGACTTTAGGTCTGATATGAGACCTGTTCTTCTGGCCATGCATGAGTCAGTAGAACACCACTGCCGCTGATGCTCCCGGTGCATCCAATGAAAGACCCTACCTACCAGAGCCACCCCAATGGATCATTTGAAGAGCTCCGGCCCCATGGATTTTGTATGCATGGACTTTTTTTGTATTGAACCAGATGCCAGAGGCATTGGCAACATACAAGTGATTACTGATCACTACACTCGGTAAGCCCAAGCCTTCCCAACCAAGACCAGAAGGCCATTACGGTGGCCAAAGTATTATGGGAAAGGTACTTTATCCATTTAGGACTGCCCAATCGCTTGCACTCTCATCAAGGCCGGGACTTCGAAAGTAATCTCATCAAGGAGTTGCTTAAACTGTTAAATATCACCAAGTCCCGAACGACTCCCTACCATTCGGAGGGAGATGCTCTGCCAGAGAGGTTCAACCGAACTCTCCTCGACATGCTTTGTACCCTGAAGGGCTCTCAGAAGAGCGAGTGGAGTAAACACGTGGAATCCTTGGTGCATGGCTACAACTGCACCCACCATGAATCCACAGGGTTTACTCCCTACTTTCTGATGTTCGGGCGAGAAGCACGGCTACCGGTGGATATACGTCTGAGGGTATCTACTGATGGGGTACCCCACAGGACACACTTCAAGTATGTGCAAAGGTTACAAGACAGCCTACAACGAGCATAGCATTTAGCGGAGAAAGCATCTGCACATCTGAATGCCGGTAACAAACGGCGCTACGACTATAAGGTCCGCCATCTGGAAATTCGTCCTAGAGACGTAGTTCTCCTTCCCAATCTAGGGATTCCCGGTAAACACAAGCTGGCAAGACCACTGGCGCGATGGGGTCTATGAAGTTGAATCACAGATGCTGGGCCTCCCGGTCTACCGCATAAAAGACGCGGGTGGCCGGGTAAAGTTCTGGCACCGTAACTACCTTCTCCCTATTCCGCATGTGGGAGACGACGAGCCAGAGATACCAGCTACACCACTGGACGGTGAGCCGGATCAATCAGAAGCTTACAAAGAGACTATAAATGAGGCCCCCATGATACAGCCGGTGAAGAAACTGTCAACGAGACAGTAGAGGATCCTATGGAGGAACCCTCTCAAAGAGGACCTAAAAGTCACGGGGGACCTCCCAGAGGAGCTACGGGTAAAGGGCCCCAATGAACAACGCCTACTAGGGCAGCTCCATTGAGCCAACCTCTGGATCCTAGAAGCCCATGCTTCATGCCACAAAGAGACTTTTCAGAGACATTTATACCATCAATGGGAGAGGCTGAGCCTCAGGACTATGTACCTTACTCCCCAGAGGGAGTAGAACAAGAGCTTCGCTGAAGCCAAAGAATGAGGTACCCTCCTAACCGGGTAGCCTACGATTCATTTGGGGCACCCCACTATGAGGCTCAGTAGTGGACTCGGAGTAAGATACACTTCATCATTGTTATGTTTACACAGATGTACAATCTTATGTAAAGCGATGCCATGTGATAAGTTGTACTCATGTTAAAGCATTTTTATTGTGTAAATAAGTGTGTTTATAGTTATGTGTTACGCTGTTCCCAGGGGAAGAATGTGACCTGGTCCCCACTGGATCCCCCTTCATCCCCTTACCTTCTGCTGTGGCTGCGTCCAGCAGCGGAGGATGGGGAGAGTGCGGGGAGGTCTGCGGGGAGGTCTGCGGACAGTTGGAGCAGCGATCGGATCGCATTTTGCGAGTGATCGCGCTTGCGCAACGCTTTGCGCAGGCACAAGTCGAGTTGCGGTGTCCATCTTGCTTCACCCGCGCACATGCACAGAATAGCACAAGCAGCGGCCATTACACCCAACAAGCCCCACAATGCACAGGGACAGTTAGTCAGGTGCCAGAAACCAGCCAATAGGGTTGCAGCAATCCCCTGGTCCTGGAGATTGTTACTTTTGGTGCGTCTGCACCACACCAGTCGGAAGAGGAACCTCTGAGGAGCAGGTAGTGTCCAGGGAGCAGTGCTCCCCTGGACTAGGCCAGATCTTCCTCCTTAGGCCCCAGTTAGGCCCAGACTCACTGTAGCTTGTGGCTGCTATAGGGAAAGCCCATAGTCAGGGACCTTCCCCAGTAGCTGCATATAGTCAGGTACAGCACCGGTGAGACGCGTGACTGCGGCCTGTGGTCTGGGACCAGACCAGCTATGTGGTAAAGACGGTAGGGTAATATTATCCACGCAGGAATTCACCCCTACGCGGAGGCAGACGACATCGCGGACGACAACGTTAGATCAGACGGATCCTCCTTGTTATTCTGCAACACCCGGGTGCTGGAGCCCCGGGCAGGTACCTAACCAAGTGCACTAACACTCCACGGGATAGCACTATCTCCAACACTTTGGATGGACCTTGACTTTGGGAAAAGGAACATTAGGGAATTGGTGCCTGGCACCCAATGTACTCTGGGGACAGGGTACCAAGGTTACTGTGTTCAGTAAAGGTTGTTAGTATGTGTATATATATATATATACGTGTAGAGGTATCAGTACCGTGTTAGCCGAGCTTCAATAATCAAAAAATAAATAGATGATACCGTTCTGTGGCTAACGAAATGCTTTTATTTGTGCGAGCTTTCGAGATACACTGATCTCTTCTTCCGGCGATGTTACAATGAATATTTATATATATATGGGATGCCGTCACTGCCCTCTAAGGGCTAGAACGGGGAAGTTGTGGGACTTTACAGCTCTCAGAGTTAATCCTCCTGGAAAGGTCTGTTCAGCTGCGAGTTAATGAGCTAATTAGCCTAGCCTGTATAGTCAGGAAGTGATACAGAGATTCCCCCCCCCGCCCATGCTGCCTGAGACACACTGTTGAGAGTGACACAGAGAGGGTGAGAGACGCTGCTGCTATACTGATCTGAAGGCACACACAGACAGCCCTGTGAGTGACTGAAAGGGGAGCTGCTGCAGGTACACTGGGTAAAGTGGGGAAAGAGTTTAGTTCTCCCACGATTAGTTATGGACTAAGCAGTATTAGTCAGTACTCCTGGAAGGAGTTAGGTCTTTTGTTTCTGTTTTGTGTTATGAGTTAACCCTGTACCTGCTTTGTACCCTGTAAATAAACCCCTGCTTAGAAAGTACAGTGTTTCCTGCCTTTGATCTGGACAAAAGATCCGACGCTGGGACTGAGACGTCACAATATATATATATATAAGCAGATATGCTTTTAAGTATATATGTTTCAAGTATTTATGAAGTTTAAAAAGGAAGTTCAAAAAGAAGTGGAAAAGTGGACATCACCTACTGCTTCTGATTCCTGCTTTTGATCTACGTTGGAAAAGAGGATATCATCTATCTAAGACTGCACATCTCAACACTTAACTATTGCTGTGATGTCGCCTTTATTTTTTATATTTGCTGCAACCTCACTTATTTTCAAATTATGCACTTCCTTCCACCAGTCTCCTTATGTCTCTAACTCTATTCATATATCTCCATCTCTCCTTCCTTCCCCACTTCTCAGTTCACATGAACTCCTTTCTTACCTGCGTCCTCTGACACCACACAGCTATACCTCCTGCACTAAAACACACCCCTACAAATCATCCTCACACATTCTCTTTCTGTCCATGCTTCTCCTCCTCGCTTCTGGGGATATCTCTCCCAATCCTGGTCCCTGCCTTATTTCTACTTGCTCTCGTCCTCGCCTCCCACATACAACTTCTACTCCTTCTGGTGTTAACCCCTCCAACCTCATACCCATCCCCTGCCACCCTCCCTCCTCTCTCCCATTCTCCTGTGCCCTTTGGAATGCTCGCTCCCTCTCTAACAAGTTCCTCTCTGTGCATGACTTCTTTCTCTCTCACTCCCTGCTTCTCTTTGCTATAACTGAGACCTGGCTCACTCAGTCTGACTCTGCTCTGGAAGCTGCCCTCTCTTATGGTGGCCTTTCCTTCTCCCACACTCCGCGCCTTGATGGCAGGGGTGGAGGTGTGGGGCTCCTGCTCTCCTCTCTCTGCCGTTACCGAACTATTCCTATTCCCCCCTCTCTTGCCTTTCCCTCCTTTGAGGTTCACACTGTCCAGATCTTCTCTCCTCTCCCTGTTCATGTGGCGGTCATGTATCGCCCACCTACCTCTACTCATCCCCCTTCTGCCTTTCTCTCTCACTTTGAATCCTGGCTCTCTTTCTTCCTCTCCTCAGACTCCCCTGTTCTTCTCCTTGGGGACTTCAATTGCCACATTGATGACCCCTCTCTCCCTTGGGCTTCCCGCTTTCTTTCTCTAACCTCTTCTTTTGGCCTTCAACAGTGGACTGCAGCCAGCACCCACAAGGATGGCCACTACTTAGACCTGGTTTTCACTAAAAACTTCTCTCTCTCTGATTTCTCCATTTCCCCTTTTCCTCTCTCTGACCATCACCTCATCTCATTCTCTCTATCTCGCTTCTCAACTTCTCCACCTCCATCTACACCCCGGTTCTGCAGAAACCTGCGCTCTATTCACTTACCTGACTTTGAGTCCACGTTACACTCCTCCCTCTCCTCTCTCAGATCTGCTACAGACCCTGACAAACTGGTCAGGAACTACAACTCTGCCTTGTCCTCCTCTCTTGATCTACATGCCCCGCTTTCTCTCTGCCGCACTCGCCCTTTTAACCCTAGACCCTGGTTAAATTCCCACACGCGCATGCTGCGTTCCTCCACTCGTTCCTCTGAACGCCTCTGGAGGAAATCTCATACTCTCGCAGACTTCCTTCACTACAAATTTATGCTATCCTGTTTCAACTCTGCCCTCTCGCAAGCTAAACAAGCCTACTTTTCTTCACTAATCAACATGCACAAGTCTAACCCACGCCGACTGTTCTCTGTCTTTGATACTCTACTCAAACCACCCTCCGCTGCCTCTCCTTCCTCCATCTCCGCTCAGGACTTTGCTGACTATTTTAAGGAAAAGGTGGAATCCATACGTCAGAACATCCCCTCTGTTTCTTCCTCCCATCCTACACCTCTTCCTAACTCTCCTCCTGCCTTCCTTGACTCTTTTTCCACTGTCTCAGAGGAGGATGTGTCGCTGTTGATCGCCTCTTCTCCCTCTACCACTTGCCCTCTTGACCCCATTCCCTCCCATCTCCTAAAACCTCTTGCTCCTACTATAATCCCTACGCTCACGCACATTTTTAACTCCTCCCTCTGCTCTGGAACCTTTCCATCCTCCTTCAAACATGCAACAGTCATACCATTACTCAAAAACAGCAAGCTTGACCCTACCTGTCTTTCTAACTATCGGCCTGTCTCCCTCCTGCCTTTTGCCTCTAAACTCCTTGAACGTCTTGTATTCGCTCGCTTGCTCCATTTTCTCAACACCTATTCTCTCCTAGACCCTCTACAATCTGGCTTCCGTACTGCTCACTCCACGGAAACAGCCCTCACTAAAATAACTGACGACCTCCATGCTGCCAAAGACAGAGGTCATTACACTCTGCTCATATTACTCGACCTCTCTGCAGCATTTGACACCGTGGACCACCCTCTTCTCCTTCACATTCTCCATACTCTTGGCATTCGGAACAAAGCTCTATCCTGGATCTCATCCTACCTCTCCCATCGTACTTTCAGTGTCTCTTCTGCTAATACCTCCTCCTCCTCTATTGATCTCTCTGTGGGGGTACCCCAGGGCTCTGTCCTGGGACCTCTTCTCTTTTCTCTGTATACACTCTCTCTAGGTGACCTAATAACATCTTTTGGGTTTAATTATCACCTCTATGCTGACGACACACAAATATATTTCTCAACACCCGACCTTACACCTACTGTACAAACCAAAGTTTCTGAATGTCTCTCTGCTATATCATCCTGGATGGCCCTCCGCCGCCTTAAACTCAACATGGCTAAAACAGAGCTCCTCATACTTCCTCCCAAACCTGGCCCTACTTCCTCCTTCCACATTACTGTTGGAACTACGATCATTCACCCAGTAGCCCAAGCATGCTGCCTTGGGGTCACACTCGACTCCTCTCTCACATTTGCCCCTCACATTCAAAACATTTCTAAAACCTGTCGCTTTTTCCTCCGCAATATAACAAAGATACGCCCTTTCCTCTGTTGCTCGACTGCTAAAACTCTGACTCAGGCCCTCATTCTCTCCCGTCTTGATTACTGTAACCTCCTGCTGTCCGGCCTTCCTGCCTCTCACCTATCTCCCCTACAATCTATCCTTAACGCTGCTGCCAGAATCACTCTACTCTTTCCTAGATCTGTCTCAGCATCTCCCCTCATGAAATCCCTCTCCTGGCTTCCGATCAAATCCCGCATCTCACACTCCATTCTTCTCCTCACTTTTAAAGCTTTACACTCTTCTGCCCCTCCTTACATCTCAGCCCTAATTTCTCGTTATGCACCATCCAGACTCTTGCGTTCTTCTCAAGGATGTCTTCTTTCTACCCCCTTTGTATCTAAAGCCCTCTCCCGCCTTAAACCTTTCTCACTGCCCCACACCTCTGGAATGCCCTTCCCCTCAGTACCCGACTAGCACCCTCTCTATCCACCTTTAAGACCCACTTGCTTAAAGAAGCATATGAATAGGACTGTGGCTATTCTGAACACATGGCACATAAAGCTTGGCCCCCTGCAGATGCACTTACCAGAACTCCCTCCTACTGTCTCTGTACGTTCTCCCTACCTACCAATTAGACTGTAAGCTCCTCGGAGCAGGGACTCCTCTTCCTTAATGTCTAAAGCACTTATTCCCATGATCTGTTATTTATATTATCTGTTATTTATTGGATTACCACATGTATTACTACTGTGAAGCGCTATGTACATTAATGGCGCTATATAAATAAAGACATACAATACAATATATATTTGTGTGCGTATATTATTATTGTTCCTGTAAGGGTTCATCCCGCCATGTCGGGATCCTTTGCAGGTGGAGGCGCTGTCACCATAAGAACCAGATACACCCCAGGCTCCCAGCAGCAGAGGTTCAGGCCTTCTGTGAGCCACAGGTAATGCACCACACACACCGTAGTCGCCATATCTTCCATAGGGTGGGGGAAAGTGCGCTACATATGCATCTCTGATCTTATGAATTAAGGGAAAATGTAATAAAGTAATAACTATCTTTAATGTACTTTATTTCATTGATAATCATAAAAACATTTCAATACGGATTTCTCTATTTAGTTCCAAAATACAACCTTTACTATTATATAATTTTTCCACTCACCGTACATCTTGTGGCCAATGAGAATCTATCAGGGTAACAGGAGAAGTACAGATGCTAATGTGAAATGGCAACTATCTAGGCCAGTGGTTTCTCACTTTCCCCATCTCTTACTTTCCCCCTTGCGCTCCCTCTCCCCTCTCTCTTCTATACACACACACACTCTCCCCCTCTCACTCTCACACACACACACACTCACTCCCCCCGCTCTCACTCACACACACACACACACACACACACACACACACACACACACACACACACACACACACACACACACACACACTCCCCCTGTCCCTCACACACATACACACACTCTACCCACACACACACACACACACACACACACACACACACACACACACACACACACACACACACACACACACACACACACACACACACACACACACACACACACACACACACTCTCTCCCCCTCACACACACACTGTCACCCCCCCCCCACACACACTGACACACTGACACACACACACACACACACACATTCTCACCCTCACACACACACATTCTCACCCTCACACACACACATTCTCACCCTCACACACACACATTCTCCCCCTCACACACACACATTCTCCCCCTCCCACACACACACATTCTCCCCCTCCCACACACACACACACACACACACACACACACACACACACACACACACACACACACACACACACACACACACACACACTTTATTACTTACTTTAAGGGCGCTTCCGGCGCTGATAGCACGCTCTTACATGATCCTTCCTTTACAGTGAATACTGTTTGGACCAGTCTTGGTCCTGAAGGAAATAATTTCAAGACACGTTTTATAGGACACAGTCTTGCAGTTGTTGTATATGGGCTTCATCTTTCACAGAAGCTATTAATACAGAAATAAACAGACATAACACAAAAATGACCTTTGCATTGTTTTATCATCTTGACACTACATAATGGGTTTGTACTTAACCTCTTCATTGCTAGAGAGCCCTGCATTATTGCTAGAGTGCCCCATTGCAGCAAAGTGGTTGATATGTTGCTAATTGAATTTGGTGAATATTTAATGTGCTGCTCTCTGTGCAGTGCAGAATTGAATGCCCATTTAGTGAAACTAAGCTAACAACTAATTTCCATAAAACGCATCAATAGTAGGATATTTGGTCTAATATTGTCAGATTAAATTATAGTTAATAAATACATTTAAAAAAATTGCATTTACTTATGGTGTTTAAGTATACAGATTCATGTTGTGAGCTAAAATGTTTTTTATCAGCAATGAGTTGTGTTTATTTATAGACTACTACCGTATTATCAAATCGACTACATCTGGTTAAGTTAAGGCACTGGACAAAATGATAACTTGCTTACAAAAATCCCACTGAGGGGTTGGAGTTGGAATTAAATAATATGGCTCTTTATATCTTCCTGTTCTCTTAATTTATTTGCAGGAACTGTGCCTGTTTGTGGGATACACATCATCTGTTTACTGCACCGCATCAGTTCTCAGTGTCGCAGCCATTTCCTTGGATCGTTACTGGGCCATTGTAGACTGTCTAAGATATGACACGCCATGGACCACTCAGAGGACGCTGTGCACTGTCACATGGATCTGGGCTCAAGCCGCACTTAGCTGCTGCCCTCCTTTATTAGGATGGAGTCGGCTTGCATATGTTCCTTCTAAATACACGTGCACCATAGATTGGGCCACAAGTACTAGCTACACTGCTTTTTATTTTGCAGTTTCTTTTTTCATGCCGGCAATTGTGCTCATTTATTGTTATATCAGGATAGTCAATATAGCCAGGGGACACGCCAAGAAAATCCAGATCTTAGAGAACCAGCTGCAAAAAAACTCGCCCCGGAAGAAAACCGCTGAAGTAGAGAAGCCAACATGCTCGCAGTTAGTTTATATAGTCAACTGCAAACTCTTAACAGATGCAAACTCAAGTGACAGTCAGAGTATTTGCAGTTTTAATCCAGATTTGCTGAATCTCAAAAACCAGAATAGAGACCTGTTTTCAGAGTATGATTTTTATGGAAGGGATCCCTACGGCCGCCTGCGCCTTATCCTTATTGTAGTTGTCTTCATATGTTGTTGGATGCCTTATGTGATTTTAAATCTGATTCAAGCCATAGAAACAGCCAGTTTGCCCTCTAGCATTCCCTCACCTGTCATTACAATAGCGTACTGGCTCACGCTACTGAATTCAGATATCAACCCTCTGCTTTACGCTTTGCTAAGCAAACGATTCCAGGCAGCATTAAAGATCTTTTGGCGGAGGATTCGCAGGCGGGGTTCCTTGGTAGACATTCCTCCTTCATTCCAGCGCAGGAGAACAAGTTCAAACATCACAGGTATTTCTCACTTTCACTGTCCCACCGACCAGCAGAATCAGGGAGAAAATTCGGGCGCATCCACCAGTCCTATTTCAAGTAATAACGGCAATCAGCACGTAGATGAATTCCTTCCTGATCAGTTTCCTGATTCAGCTTCTTCCAGTTTTTCACACTCATTGCCCTATGAAAGGGAATCAGAAATGGGAAACAATGGTGTCCATTTAAACCCCAATGACCTGTCACACCAGTTTTTACAGGTGCCTTCTTCTGCCTGTTACCACATCAGACTGCCTCCAGTTTCAGATGGAAAGAAATCAACACTGGTTTGTGGAAATATTACTATAAAAGTCAGCTATGAGGAACACTGATCATGATGTGAATTAATAAACGCATAAAACATTCCTAATGCAATTCATTACATTGCCTGTTACTGTGATTGTCTGAAGGGAAAGAGCTAAACATTTAGAAAGATATATAATTTATGTAGATGTAGAACACCTTAACCTTTCTTGCCACACAGGTGCAATTGAAGAAGCATTAGTGTTGCCTGATGTGTTCTAAAAAAGAAATCATTGATTTTGGTCAGTATTTCAGTATTTCTAAAAACAATGTGGCTATTTGACTGTCCCCCCCCCCCAAAGATATGGCAGATGTTATTTCTCCTGTTACAAAAAAAGTCTTATGTTTTTGTGCACTAACACACGCTCACATTTTTTCAATGGAGCACACAAACTGGCATTAATTATAGTGCTAGAATTAATGCAACAGGCTGCAATAATGCCTGTTACATCTGTAGTGATTTTTCCACCTTGTTTCTCAGTTGTACATTCTAGAGAGTGAAAAAATCATTTGCATATGTATTTTTTAGTTAATTTTTTAGTTATTTTTCTTACTTTAGATCATTGAGTCATTTATTAGCGGAAAGCTGAATATGTATGTGTGATTTAAACCGAGTGTCTTAAGCATGACAGCATATATGTTTTAGAAGCAATATATTTTTAATGATTTTCTTTACAAATGATCATCTGTTTCAAGCAGATTAGAAGTCCATATACAGTATGTATGCATGATTTCTTGTTTACTAAGACCATTAAACACATAAAAGTGCAAATTAAATTAAAGTCCTACATGAAAGCATCCTGTCATACATTAAGTATGGTGACATTAAACAAGATATCGTCCCACAGTTAGGCTTCTGTGGCAGCAGAGGGGTTAATACAAGACCAATGTTTCTTACGGTTTATTTCACAGTATTATGATTCACCTCAATTTTGTTGTCTTATTTGCTGATTTTGTTACCTCAATCAAAAAATAATAATGCAATATGAGTATATTCAGATTTATGCTGATTAATTTGCTATGTATGTATGTTTTTATTTAGCGCCATTAATGTACATAGCGCTTCACAGCAGTAATATACGTGACATTCATATAAATAACAAATAATATAAATAACACATAATGGGAAGAAGTGCTTCAGACATAAAAGTAACATTAGGAAAAGGAGTCCCTGCTCTGAAGAGCTTACAATATAATTGGTTGGTAGGAAGAACGTACAGAGACAGTAGGATGGCATTCTGGTAAGTGCTTCTACAAGGGGCCAAGGTTTATGTATGAGGTGTTAATTATCAGCCTTGGAGCTACTCATATGCATCTTTAAGCAGTTGTGTTTTGAGGTGGGTCTTAAATGTGCATAGAGTGGGTGCTAGTCTGATATTGAGGGAAACTGCATTCCAGAGGTGGGGGCAGTCAGTGAAAAGGGTTTAAGGTGGGAGAGGGCTTTAGATACAAAAGGGTTAGAGAGAAGACATCCTTGCGCAGAACGCAAGAGTCGGGATGGTGTATAGCGAGAAATTAGGGCTGAGATGTAAGGAGGAGCAGAAGAGTGTAAAGCTTTAAAAGTGAGGAGGAGAATTGAGTGTGTGATACAGGATTTGATAGGAAGCAAGGAGGGGGGTTGTAGCAGGGGAGACGCTGAGACGGATTTCGGAAATATTAGAGTTATTCTGGGAGCAGCATTTAGGATAGATTGCAGGGGAGAGAGGTGAGAGGCAAGAAGGCTGGACAGCAGGAGGTTAGAGTAGTCGAGACAGGAGAGAATTAGGGTCTGTGTCAGTTTTTGCAGTCGAGCAACAGAGGAAAGGGTGTATCTTGGTAATGTTGCGGAGGAAAAAATGACAGTTTTGCAAGTCAAAAAACATACAAATTACAGGATATTCTATTTTATAATTATTCTTGCAATTGTGCTTCAAGGGGGCCATTACCAATGACTGATTGATATTTATTTTGCTTTTGTTGTTTTGTGTTTTCTTCTTGTTAATATCTGACTGGGAAGGTCAAGGAGTGGAATATATAAAGACATATTTATCAAAATCTCCAAGCTGAACAACTAGGGCAAATAAACTGTGTACCAACCTTAAGATGATACCCCAATTACTTTAAGTCTTGCTAGAGACGCATGTTAGGTGTCAAAAACTCTGTACACTCTATTACATCTGTGAAGAACCCTCTATCCGTTCCATTCAAAAGTATGACTACAGTATCTATGATAAATCTACTCTTCTCCAAGGCCAATAGAGCTACTTGAAGTCTGTCAACCAATCTTAAAGCAACCACTTATAAAAAAGCATTTCAGTGCTTGTTAATGAGTGTAGACATGATTATTGGATCACTGTTTGCAAGGAACATGATAATACTTTGGAAAATGCTTAATGAGACTTTTAAATCATTTATAAGGGACCTCTCTTTAAAGAGTTGGTGGTAGATATCTTTTCCCCTTTAACAAGACTGCAGAAATTATTTGCACCTCAAATTCCAAAAGTGCCATGCAAGTGTTAGATGCCTTAGTTGAAGTAAGTATATATTTAGAATGCAATGGGAATAGATGGAGTGATTTGTGTACCCAAGTAATCTAGGGTTCAGTCCTAGCTGCCAACTAAAATAAGAGATTATGTTAGTGCTAGTTTTAAAACCGGGGTAAGATATTTGAAAACCTGAAGTAGCTAACATTTTCCTTTTAACTCCGTTGATGCAAGAGGGTCTGTAGTGCATTTAATCCTGTTTTTAATTTCATAAAAAACAGATGTAACATTCCGACTAATATCATTGAACTTATGTTTTTATTTAAACTATGTTCATACTGTTGATCATTTGTTTAATACAATGTCTCTGCTTTTGTTATTTTCGTTACTATTCAGGTGGCTGTCCATCAGGCCACTGGCTCTCAAATATTCCTAGATATTTGAGCTGTTTTAGCACTAATTGTGAATATATTTTAATTAATGCATTGTTATGAATTATTAAAAGTAGTATTAATAATTGTTTATCATTTAACTGTGTATGTGTATAATTTGCATATCAATTTGTTACTCGCATATCTGATAGTATTAACTGAATATGGCTGAACCCCAAGTCTTTTAATCAACCTGTGATATAAACAGCTGAGCCTTTTTACATTGTGTGGATGTGAGGTATAAAAGTAAGAAATTAGGGAAGCCTAGTAGAAACCCAGAAGTAGCCGACATATGGGCGAAAAGCGTAGGGCTTTTTAGAAACTTGAGGCCACCGTACTGACACACGGAGTACGGGAGTGAGCGCGACCGGAGCCAGGTTGGAGTGCGCCTTAAGACACAATGTGAGACACCAGCGGGGAGATTGTGAGTTTGTCCTTTCCCCCTCTGTGTTGTCTGTTTTATGATAAAACGCACTAAACGCATCTATTTCTTGCATATGTTTTTTTCCCCACATGAGGTTCATCAAGGATCTTTACCTCATCAACATCCTGCTTGGAGAACAACTGTTGTGTACAAACTGTCAACCTGTAACTATTAATACTACACCGTTTATTTCACTTATTGTTCTATTTAAATCACTTTGCGCCATTGATACCATTATCTCTATTTTAAACTACACACATTGGCTGCTGGCCTGAACCCTGACCCTGACCCCACCCCCATTTTGTGTTTGGTAGGCTCATATTTTGCCCAGCGCAAGAGCGGGAAAGCTTGGGGTCACAAGATGTCGCAGGGCGACAGAGGAGCTCAAGGGAACCACCCCGGTTCAGGTTGAATAAAAATGTTTTTTTTGTGTTTTTGTGTTTTTTAATCAGTATAATTATGGATTGCTGCTTTAATATGCATTTCACTGCCTATTAGGGTGACTCTTTGAGGGTATGGGAGTCCATGTATTGCAGTCCAAAAGAGTGTAAATTGTTCTACGTTTGACATATTTCCTAATCAGAGGAGTTTACCAAGTCAGCTCAGGTGTGGAGAAAATATTTGACATAGAGAAACAGTATCCAAAAAATGTGAATCTTTACCACTGTAATATATCAACTATGGAAATCCACCTTAACTCTTCCTAAAACCTCGCCTTAGATCAAGAGATAACAAACGCAGGGCTAAATATGTTAAAAATACAAGTAGCTTCATATGTTAAATCTAGAGATGGTTCCCAAGATACAGGGGAAAGGTAGCGCCGGTACTTTCTTTGTATTTGTATCATTCCTCAGAGGACGTTGCGACCCGCATCACTCGGGAG